>NC_092022.1:1960000-2135000 GCF_042242105.1 Pempheris klunzingeri
ACATGGGTTCTCTGTGGCTGCAGTATAACCCTTCACCCTGTAGGCCATCGCCCCACCCAGACACCTCGCCATGACCCCGAGACCTGCCATCTGTCTGGAAGACGCAGAGACGAGAGTTTACGAGAGGAAACATTGAGGCAGAGGAACAACACGCAGGGAGGCGAGGAGTGAAAGAGGCGAAGAAGAAAAATGAGAAGATACTGGAGCAAAAGACGACGACGACGACGACGACGACGACTGGAAACTGAAAAGCGAGAGACCCATGAGGAGAAAAGTGCGGCGAGACTCGCTGACAGATTTCCTTGAAACTACACTTCCCATCACTTACTGCATATTTTCAAAAAAGTTCAACGACACGAAAGAAGCAGATGAACGTCTGCAGGCGCTGCACAAGTCCGATTTTCCGCCATCCATCTCCCGTCTCTTATTGGGGAGCTGCTAAAGATATCTCGCCTTTATTACTTTGCTCCCCCTCGGCCGTTCAAACAAGACTGTGATGAGCGCAACGATGATGGCCTTGATGCTCTTTATCATCATTTAGTCCGATATGAGATTGGGTGCCACATTTCCATGAAACACTCATCAACCCTCTCCATCCGTGCCTCTGCTCTCCCAGTTTAATGCATGCCATGAGACTCACTAATCCCATGATACGCCTCATAATCTGATCACAGATACGAGCATAGAGAGAGGGAGCGAAAGAAGGATGGAGAGGGATGAAATGCAATAAGAGGGGAGAGCAGTGCCCTGGCTTTTCACTCGGCTGCATGAAGACAGAAGAGGGAACAAAATAAAAAAGAAAAATTGTCGCAGGAGGGAGAGAGAGAGAGAGCGGGAGGTAGGGATGTGGGCTGCAGCAGAGAGGTACAAAAACGAGGGGGCAAGGAGACACAAGGAGGGGAGAATAGAGAGGAAGATGGAAGGAGGGAGGAAGAGAGAGAGAGAGAGAAAGAGAGAAGTGTGAGTGTGTGTGTGTGTGTGTGTGTGGAGGGGGGGGGGGGACATGCTCGTGACCTGATTTCACCACTAAGCCTCGGAGAAGTGGAGCAGCACGTAGGCAAACCGAGTGCATCGTCTCCGCTCGGCTCCACATCCACACATCCAGCTGCTGCGACACGTTAAGCAAACGCACGCCGCACACAAAACCGCAAAGCCGCACACGCAGCGTAGCCCATTAACCTACATACTGCGTGTCCTCATCTAGCTGAGTCACGAGCCTCCGACTTCCTCTGCGTCTTTTCGCCGCTTCCTCGCCGCCTGCACGTGCCCCGATCAACCTTGACACTTCCACTGCCATTACGCGCCTCCCCATTATGTGGAAGTGTGATGTCTGCCGATCTGGCTCCGATGGCTCCACGCGCCGCAGTGTGCTGGCAGTATAGACACACATGCTCATCTGTTACACAGCTGGATATCCGTCCTGTATACATAAACAGAGTCTGAATGTTGAGCATACGGACGTCTCGCTGCTGTGACGCCTCTGTGTGACTTTTTAAAATGAGAGAATCAGAGACACCGAGCGGGTTCAAGAGGCAAATTTGCTTGGGGTTACACTTGACGTGCAGCCATCACGGGAGAAACTTATTATTAAGAAAATGGGTAGAAGGACTATCACGCCTCTTTTCTTGCCCCCCCTGCCTCTAGAGTGCTAATGACACAGGCGCTCACCTTGATTCCTGCTCAGCAGTCTGGTCAGGTGCAGCCAGAAAGGATCAGTCGGAGCTTCAGATAGCTCAGAATAAAGCTGCCAGGCTCTACAGGAATAATATCTGTTATAGTAAACAACCAAATCATCATCTCGACTCACAGATAAATAAAGAGACCAACATAGCCAGGCAGCTCTTCTAGAGGTGGTCAGCTTAAACAAAGAACTGTAACGTATAGAGATATAACGATAACATGCTTTTTAAAAAGTCTTTTCAACATGAATGTATGTTTACAGCCGAACTAAAGAAAGAGGCAGACAACATCTCATCCGTATGAGAAAAATTATCTTTTCTTTTGGGACGATTAAACCATGTGAACCTGTTCCAATAAGACCTCCACATACAGGTATGAACTTAAAGATGAATTTAAAAATACAAATTAACAATAACCCCTGGGGTAATTAACTGACCTGAACAACCATGTAATGCAGTTTTACATGTGGTGTTTTTACTTGATTTCCTCGGTGGCAGCTAACGATCCGAATAAGAGACAGAGAGACTGTGATGCAGTCGAAATGCAGATAACAGTTTCCCCTCTGTGTGTGTGTGTGTGTGTGTGTGATGCTGCAGGGCTATAGGTCTTTCACATGACCAACAGAAACTGTAAACACACACACACACACACACACACACACACACACACACACACTCTCAGGGGAGTTGTTTAAAGACCTGCTCTACTAGCACTGATCAGACGTGAGAGGTTATCAAGTGTCACATTGTTTTACGAGCTAAAATAGGTCAAACTTCACAGTTTTTCTTTTAAAAACTATCACAATAAAGAGATTTTAATTCCCACTCAAATTTAAGTTTTGCCATGTGTGCATTTATCTGTTTCCGATGTCCTTCGCACCAGTCTGTCTCCTCCAAAACAGACGGTTCGGCCTAGTTTTCCCTCAAACGTGAGCGCATCGTCGTCGCCTCCTCCGACCACACAAATATGGTTTGACCTACTCTCTCCCTCTCTCTCTTTCCTTCGAGGCAAACAAGAGCCTCCATGCACGCTTGTAGGATTCACTTTTTTCACTTAAACACGACCAGCACGCACCTAAAGAAAAAAAAACACCTGACACGTCCCTGATGTTCTTGTTTTGGAGCTGGAGGCAACTGGATGATACAATCTGTTTTGCTGCCATTTTCAAGCTGTGACTCTGACACACACCATTGACTACAAACACACACACACACACACACACACACACACACACACACACAGGATCCCACAGATAATGAAAAACTAGTGTGTGAGCGTGAACACACATGCGCAGAAAAACAATAGAGGCACGTCTCCATGGCTGAGCAGCTACATTCATATGAAAACGTTCGGAGATCAATCTGCATAGAGCCGCCCACCACACAGAGGCGTTTATTGACGGCGCCCAAACAAAAGTGCTCGCCATTGATCTGCTGCAAAAAGGGCTCGCCAGAGCATTGTCTGTGTTCACGAACGCCATGTGTGTGTCACAAGTTTTTAAAAAATGACACAACGGCAAAGTCACTTTTAGATCTGTGGCGACGGCTTTGTCTGCACGGCGACGACACACCTGTGGGCACGGCTGAAAAAGACAGTAAAGCAAATTCCTGTGTCTGTGTGTGTGTGTTTGGCCGCTGGTCCTTTGTTTGAGGCAGTCACATGACTAGTCTGACTTGGCGCCGTCCCCTCCCCTCTGCAGCACGCCCCCATACAATAAAACGCTGAAATATACGAGAGAACACCATGTGTGTGTGTGTGTGAGATGAGAAACGAGAACACAGTCAGTTCATGGATTCAACTTTGCTCACAGAGCAAAACGCCGTACTCAAAAGCGAAACCCAGAAAACTCCACAAAAAAAAACCCAAAACATCTCTTCCCTCCTAATTAGCCACACGTGAGCCATTAGCGATGAAGGGGGGGAGGAGAAGGAGGGAGGGATGGAGGGAGTACAAGAGGGATGGAGGGGAAGATAAAGGGATGGCGGCGTCGGCGGCGGCTGCCCAGGTGGGGGTGGAGGTGTCAGAGGTAATCGATAGCACTGATGAAGATGAAGATGTTACTGGTGGTGTGTGTGTGTGTGTTTTTGATAAACAAACACGGGACGGGGCGTGTGGTCGCAAGTGTGCTCTGTAATATGTTTACCCGCTTTAGCTTGTGAGGTAGACGGGAGACGGATGGACATAGAGACCGACGAAGAGGAGGAGGAGGAGGAGGAGGAGGGGGGAAGACGAGGGAAATAAAGGAGTTCAGAAATGCAAAACAGAAGGAGGGGAGGGGGTGAATGGATAGAAAAATAAGGGACAAAAATCGATCGGTGGCGCGGGGAGGGGAGGGGAGGGGTGTTCGTAGAGGAGATGGCAGGACACGGGAGAGAGAGGGAGGAAGATGAAGGGTGTCGGGGTGGGTTGGGGGGGTGGTGGAGAGAGGAAGAAAGACAAGGAGGGAGAGAGAGAGATGGAGGCGGGCTGGATAGGTCCCCAGGGTGAGATTTCCTGCTCTTCTCCGTTAGGGTAGTCTGACAGACGAGCTAACTGCCTATCCTATGTGCATGTTAATTACAGAGAGAGAGGGAGAGAGAGGGAGAGTAAATAAGTCTGCCTTGGAGAAGGGCACAAAGGAAGCTCAGGTGTTTTCCTGTCGATGGACTTACCCCCCATAGGCCTTAAATTACAGCCTCGCCCCACTGTAGTTCAGCGCAGCGAAGATCCACATAATCACAGATACTGTTTATGTTAGAATAATGTGTGTTTTTGTTTTTGTCCACAGCTAAAAACACACAAAAACAGAGACAGTCCCTCCTTCGTCCGGTGGACCTCCATGAGACAATACACGTACAGTTAACAGGGAGCAGCAAACACTTTTGGCAGATGCTATTTGCACCCAGGTGTGTGTTGGAAAGAATATCATCTGTGCTTAATACAGAGTTATTATTTTAATCCAACCTGCCCCGTTCTTATGCACCTAACAGTCAATCAGACACCAAAACAAGTCAAAATAGGGTCCAGGTTTTTAAAAAAAATACCTTGTTGACAGTAAGAAAAATGCACAATATCCCCAGATTTATCATTTAAGTGCCAGTGCTGAACAAAACAACATGATCTACGCACGGCCGTAAGTGGCAGAGGTGATAAAAAATAAGAAAACTAGGCAGCGTGGACGGACTTTCACCGCTCCAGGATGTTTTTCTTGTAGTTAACTTTTCCCTGACCTTAGCCAGACTGTCAACAGCACAAAAACAGAAGAACGGGAATAATGATCTCTTCTTTTTTTTGTTTTTTTTTCCTCCTACACTGAACGCTCCCTCCCTCCCTCCCTCCCTATTCCCATCCAGCTCCAGCCAAGCGTCCCCCGACCGTAGCGGTGAGGTTCCTTTAAATGAGTTTAGCCTTTATTAGTCTGTCAGAGAGGAGAAGGAAAAAAAAAAAAAAAAACATTGTTCCCCCCAGTAACAGGTCGAGATATTATTCATCTATAATTGGTAATAACCCCGTACCCCCACCCCAAGGCGGCTCAATCTCCACTGAGTAATCACTGCCATCGCCTGCTCTGCTGGAAACGGCATTATTAGGTCGATGTTGGTGTCTCTACCGCTGCTGCCTGCCAAGGTTTATTATCTGACAATATATGGCTTCACTCCTGCGCTCCTTTCAAACCACTGGAGGGAGGATGCGGCTGAGAATATTTATCTCACACCTCCCGAGCTACCGTCGAATATCTTAGCATCCTGGACTCCAAAATAAGCTCCGGTGGGATCGTTTAGGCTGAGGCGCCGTCGGTTTTCATGGCAGCGAGGACCTCTCGCTTGTCATTATTTAAAGTCACCACGACTTTCTCACCAGACAGTCGCGGTTATTGTGTGTGGAAAAAACGCAGCTGAAATTCAAGCCGATTAAAAATCTGACAAATTTAAGGCTGCAAGTAACAACTATTTTCACTTATTGTGTTTAAAATGTTAGAAAATATTGAAAAATGGCCTTTATAGTATCACAGAGCCAAAGGGCATATTAAATATTTTCCTTAATTAATCATTTTGTCACTAAATGTCACAAGAATTTCCCACAGCTCGAGGAGATGAATTTAACAAGTGTCAAAATAGTTAAATACATTTTTTGTCATCAATTAATCAGCCAGTTGTCTCAGCTCTAAAACAGAATGGTGCGTTCAAGTGCAGCAATATTGGAGAAATTACCGCTTCCCCCGGTGAGGTTTTAGCTTTTGAATGCGACGTTTAGGGAGCTCAGACAAGTTCAAATCGACAATTTAACCCAACGTGGATCATTTCACCTCCAGATTAGCATCATGAGACCGATTTGCATCACATTTTCTGTCATCAAGAGTATCACGAACAAACACTTGGACCATTTCCTCTTGTTTTTTTTCCTCCAAGCTCTCTGTTGCATCCCTTTCAAAAACCAATAAAAATAGGGAAGCAACAATAAAATCATGAGACAAAGTGATCGAGCAGCTGGGTGAAAGACAGATAGAGATAGAGCGAGAGAGAGAAGGGAGGGAGGGAGGGGGGAGGAGGAGAGTGACCTTGCCGCTGCTCGGAGCAGACTGATATTTCATCAGCTAACACTGAGGGCACACCTGCCTCACAGCTCTGCTCAGGTTCCCACATCTGCCAACGGCTCTGCACTTCATCCCTGTGAGGAGGCGTCAGGGGAGGGAAGGAGGGAAGAAAGAGGGGGGGAAATGAAAGACAGAAAGAAAGAAAAACAACAGAGTCTCATGTGGGTTTACTGGGAGACTCTGGTGCGTTTCAGGGAAGGTGGAGGTGGCTTTGAACAGAAAACCCCCCAACAAGGTGAGAGTAGTGATATTATGAAGCAGAGGGGAAAAGCAATAGCGTGACGGGAAGACTCTGGCGGTAAACCACCTACTGAATTATATGTTTGAGCTGCCGCTGAAGCTTGTTGTAGACGAGTGCGTCTACGTTTGGAATAACTTTAGACTCACGGGAGGCCGGTGCTCTCTCCCCGGCAGGGCGCCACGCGACCACGTCAACGACAGAGAGAGAGAAAACACAAAACTTTAGTAGGGAAGGAAGTGGCATCATGTGCTCGGGACATCCGTGCGGCGGGAGAAGTGAAACCACACCAGTGAATTCTCTCGGCATGCCACTCCATTCAACATTTCCAATTAAGTCATTCACTTCTCCACGCCAAGGTTATACTGACATGCAAGCAGAAGCAGCGACGGCATGCAAACGGATGTTGTTACCGGTAGTCCGACTTGTTGCTCAGCAAAACTAAATGTGTTGCAGGGAGGAAAGTGTGTGTGTGTGTGTGTGTGTGTGTGTGTGTGTGTGTGTGTGTGTGTGTGTGTGTGCAGAGATCATTTTGGCTAGATGAGATCACGGAGAGCGACAAGAAATGACAGATGTGTTGATAAACACAGCGCTGATGACAGTGACGGTAAAAGTATTTATCTATATCAGGATGCAAAGTTGGATTAGGGATTAGTTCATCCTCCTTGTGGCTGATCTATTTTCACTCCAGTCCGTCAGTCTGTACTTCCTGTATCTCCACAAACAGTCAGCAGGACAATATAACAAGTCATTAAGTCGGTTACTATTATTATTATTATTTCATAAATAGTGTGAAAGGTGTATGATGCTGCTGATATGACTATCAAAGATCCTTCTCTCTGTGTTTTTGCTGTAAACTGCAAAGACTATAAAAGATTTTTCATGAAAGATGATTGTTTTGGTATTTTCTGCTTTATTAGAATAGTGCACTAACATAGAACGCTAACGTAGAAACATGCTAACACCCCCACAGTGGGAACGCTGCAGGGACGCACATCTCCATAACTGAGACGCATATGAAGATACCACCAATGAAATACGATGCGATCCCCCCTCCGATTGAGATGTGCAGCGATTTGACAGGATTTGATTCAACACAAAGCGACTGAACAGGATACAATGTGATTTGGAATTCAGTACGGTTCAGTTTGATTTACTTTCTTTGGTTCTTCTTCAATCATAAACTAAAATAGTGAATAGTGTTTTACTTCACATAGTTGTTTCTCAAGTACTGCAACTCACTTATTGATGTACTGTTTCTTGTTCACCTCTAAAAAAAAACAATTAAAACGTAAAAAAATAAGTAAACTATTGGCAGTTTTCTAACGGAGCTGGTTGGCATAAATGCACAACATGACTTCAATCACAAATATATATATATATATTTATTTATAGCCGAGACCTTAATGTTTCATTTGCTGCTGGTCAAGATATTCTAACATAAATGATGCTGGAGAAAAGTCTCCCCTACAGCCAACATGGCGGCGAACAGCAACATTAGGTGGATCAAAACATATCAGGTGTGGAATTACTCTACAGGTGATGGTTCAAAAACAGAACCAAACTTTATGATTAAAGGCAAAAATCTGATTTTATGTTCATCCAAAAATGTCTCTGGTTTTTTTAATCCGTCCCTGAATCTCATCGTCCACATGCTGATGTTTAGCAGGAACTGTTCACCATGTTTACACCATCCTAGTTCAGCGTGTCAGCGTTAGTAAAGCAGCACCAGGACTGGGGTGGTATTGTGTTAATGAGACCAGACCTCCGGGAGCTCTGGTACGGAGGATGCTGCTGCAGCGTCGTTGCAACAAAGGGGACGTTTCTGTCACATATCGTATCCTGTCACCTGCTTCCATGACCTCATCCTCGCCGCCCCCCCCCCCCCACTCTCCTCCGTCTTATCTCCACGTTTCAGTCCAACAGTGGAAATAAATTCATAAATTCTGCAAACGACACAAAGCCTTCGCTGCTGTCTGTCCAATGGGATTTTTTTTTGTGGCCGTTAAGCCACTGGGACGTCAGTTTCCATAGGATCGACCTTCGACCTGCAGCGCTGGGGAAAACACAATCAGCCCCTCCCCTCGCCCTCACACCCGCTCCCCTTCATACCATCAAATGGTCAGCACAAAGGGAAGGGAGCTGACCTTAACTGTCCTGGTGTTCATGTGCACGCTCGCAAAACACACACTAGGTCTTCCAGCTAAACCCAGAAAAAAGAACAAAAGAAAAACAGCTTTCATGTTCGTGCAGTGAAGAACATGACAGAGAAAAGAGGACGAAGAAGAAGAAGAAGGAGGAGGAGGAAAAACAAAACAAGCAAAGCACGGAGCCAATCAACTGACCGGAGTACAACAAAGGGCCAACTGTAAAAGCCCTGGACTTCATCCCACCCTGTGATGAGAGGACTTCGATCCCCAGGCAGCGCTGATGTAGCCTGTTAAGCTCCCACTTCGATTCAGCTCATTGAGCTCCATGCTGCTGATCAATTAGAGAACAGCTGAGCCAGCTGCTGACCACACAAACATTTCTGTTTTTAAGCACAGACAGGTGTTTTTTTTTTTGATACCATGTGTGCGCTTGCCTGTTATCTCGGTCCTCTCTGCTATATCTAATCTAAAGTCTCTTCTCCAACCCCACCCCAGGCGGTCAGACGCTCGTGCAGGCTGACATGCCCCATCTGCATTAAAGCAAGTCACAACATGTGTGATGGAATAAAAACTAAAGCTCCTCTGTGAGATGCAAAATACGAAAAAAAAAGAATCAAATCAACCTAAAAACCAACAAAAGCCATCACAAACCAGCAGCAGTTAGAAAAAAATGACATGATTTCTGCTCATTTTTGTGTGGAAAAAGTGTAAATATGGAGATTTTCCATTTATCTCCATCTCCCATATGGGGGCAGGCACTTCCACACACTTTTCAGTCTACCGTATTTCCCCAAATATTAGCCGGGGCCCTTATTTACCGTATAGGCGTCTATCTGCGTGGAAACTTCTCTACCATCTTTTCTTGAACCTAGCCATGTGCTTCTGGTGCCGAACCAAGCTGCGACTGTTTTATAGCGTTAGCCAGGTGTTTATTATTGCTACCATGATAACGACGGCCCAGTATGCACGGTTAAAAACTCCATGTTGTTGATGAAGTTGACCGAGCAACTGACTTGAAAGAAAATCGCCAACTAAGCACCATTTCGGGGACAAACTCCTCACTTTGGCCTGCTGCCATCTTGTTATTTTATCTGTCTGACTGTCTAACACCCACTAGCTCAGGAGAGCTGTGGTGATTCCACACCGTAACTAACATAAATCATAAAATTTAAATTAATTCAGGAAAGTTACAGCTCAGCTCCGAGTCAAAAATACCATTTTTTAAAAACTATCCATTCGTATTTTCTTGATTTTGTTTGTGGGGGCAGAAAAACGCTGGTTCACACTCCATCAAGTGTTTTGTTTACTTACAGATCAAACATGACAACTAACTTAAATCTCGTTATTTGACAATTAACACATTGCAAAGGGGCAAATGAAAACTGCGTCTCATACAGACGCTTCGGGGGCAGCCGATATTGGAGATTGGAGCTGCACGAGGGTGCTAAAGCAGACGACAAAGCGCCGGTGTTTGACGCCCTGAGACGTGAATGTGTTGGAAATAAACACACAGAAACCTGCAGCGACTGAAATCGAACTATAACATCAAGATTATACTGTTGAATTTATGATATTAAAGTGATTAAAACATCTGCACGGCCTGTATTTGATCATGGCAACCACGTCCCGGGCCGTTAATCGAGACCCAGCTTTTATTTGAGGGAATACACTCTGGTTGTGTGTGTGTGTGAGAGAGAGAGACTCACCCAGCCTCCTTGGCTCTGGATCCAGGGCTGAATGTGGTTGTCCAGGTAGACCGTCATCCACTCTATGATCCGGCTCACCAGCGGACTCATCTCCTTCTCCACGCACTCGACGCACAGTGCCCCGCCAAACGCAAAAAGCCCGACAATGCGGCCCCAGTTGACTCCGTCCCGGAACACCTCATCCATCACGTTCTCGAAGCTTTGGTAGACCGTGGCCGGCGTGATGTGCAGCTGGTTGTGTAGGTCGCTGAAGGCGCGGGCGTACCGCAGCTCGAACTCGTTGGCCGAGTCCCGGAGGGCCTCTTTCACCGCGTCCAGGCTCGTCGTCGACGGTAACTGTTGCTGCCGCAGCGGGGACGGCGGCGGGGTCCCGGGACTCGTGCCATTAAAAGTCCCGTTGGCGTGTGTTGCTACCCGCTGCTCCTCGCCCAACCCTGCCTCCCCGCCATCAGTCCTGTTCAGCGGCTCTATGAGTCCCAAGTGGTTGACAGGATAGTCTTTCTGGGAGAGTTTATAGTTTATGTAGAAAACCACCAGTTCTCTGTTTTCAGACATTTTTTTTTTTTTGTGTCTTTAAATATGTTTTTTCCTCTCGTCCCTCGGCGGTCTGTCGCTGCCCCTCTCGCGGTCGCGCCTTGCCGTGTCGGAGTGAACACACGCTGTGCTTCCTCTGTTCAGACCACCATGGTCAGCTGATATCCGGAGGAGACTTGGGGGGGTGAAAACCAAACCTACACAGGGCTGACAAATCAGCTCAGGCCCTGCAGAGAGAGACACAATGAAAGGTCAAAGTCTAGATAGCCAATAAGCATGCTGTGATTGCGTGTGTGTGTGTGTGTGTGAGAGGATGGAGAGCAGTGTGTGGGGACGGCTGTAGTCTTTCAAATTAAAAGTGGACAGGCGGGGTTAAAGTGCACCTCTCTAATTGGACTGTTACATATGGAGCAGATGGTGGTGATATTAATGAGACTATAGTAAAACGAGAGTGTGTGTGTGTGAGACAGTGAAGAGAGACAAAGGGAGGGGTGGTGTGTGTGAGGAAGGTGAGCTTCAGGTGAGGAGAGATCACAGCGACAGTCTGGCTTGATGGTGCACGCAGACAGTCACCGGGTCCTAATCGGTGACCTCTGACCTTCAGCTTTTTGGCACCTCGTCTGGCAGATTTTATTCAAACTTCATGTAGTTCGACCCACCCCCTCCCCCCAAAAACTAGTTCTCTTCACTGGTTTACTGAAACCTGTCCTGAGCTCAAACACAGCCTGAGTCGACGCTAAAAAAGCCTTTGGAGTCAATCCGCGATCTTTATTCCTCCAAATCTGTTTTTAAAAAACGCACTACTTCAGAACTGCTTCTTCTAGAATCAGTTTTAGTGATTCACATCCCGCTTTATCTGTTTTTATGTCATTGTAAAGCACTTTATAGTGACTTGTTTATGAAAACTAAGGGGAAAACGTACAGTGACGGAGGTCTTGAATCATCCTGAAGGGGTTCGTTTTGCAACATTACTGTACATATCATGCTTATCACACGGCTTCCTAAAGAAATCAATGATTTGACATAGAATATTACAGTAAATATTATTTTATTGATTTTAAAAAAAAGTATAGATATGGGATAACGCCAAACGATGTGTCCGTTATCAGGAATTAATGGACGATGTGGAGGCAGAGAACCGTCCGATGGTCAAAAAACGTTTTTCACAAGTTGCAACTTAACGCCTGAGGGTTTGACTAATACCTGGAACAATCATCATTCCCATTAGGTTCTTATGCAATCGAAATGTTGGTCACCACTCCAGGAAATAGGACGGATCAAAGATACGACTGGAGATATTTCTAGTTTGCTCAGCTCATAGATCCCTTTGGCTTGGCTGTTAGCCAGGAAGCTAACGTTATGCTAGCAGGATTCAACGTAAAAAACACTCCATACGGTTGACAGTCAGTAAATATAATGTCACAGTATGTTTAACAACAACAATAGCTAGCTAACCAGCTATGTCACTGCACCCAAATCAATAGGATTGATGTAAACCACTAAAACGACGTGATCAGAGAGTGATCGCGTGATCCAGCGCCTCAGCGGGGGGTCAGAGGGGATCAGACTACTTCCTGCAGCTCGTGGCGTTCAGAGAGGAAATAAGCTAAATGTTAGCTTGGTGAGGCGTAACACACTGAGGCTCTGACGGCGTCCCTGTTGCTATGGTTACTCCAGCCGGCACATTAATTTAGACGGTGACTCAACTTAGTAAGTGTCCATTATCACTGTTTAACGGACACCCAGCAGCCAATCAGAATCGAGTATTCACCTAGACCACATGGTATAAAACAATAGTAATAATAATAATAATAATAATAATAATGATGACATTAGTCTCTTTGTTACACTCTCACTGCTTTGCATGCTGTCTCTCACAACCTTAAATGCCCTCGAGTCACCACACAGAACTAATTTTCCTCTGATCCTCCAGCATCCTACAACTTCTCATCTCGTTATCAGTACTGGCGGCCGTCAATCTCCGCGTTCTAATATTGATCTGGCGTCTCTCTGCTTTAGCATGAGGGGGAAATAATAAGAAATTATAAGATTACCAGAACCTTATTGTAGGTGTTGGCTGTTTCCTATGTGAGGACAACGCAGTGAAACCCCCCCAATGATCTCCAAGTGGGAAACTCTACTATCAAACATATTTCCTGTCATCTTGAGCAATTTTAGCACTGAGGTATGAAACCACAATTGCTCGTGTTGACAGTGACACACGGGGGTTATTCCATGATAGCAGGTAGTTTTACATAATCATGCATGTATGACTTCCCCCATTGGTGATGTAAATAAAATCACTGTTCAAAAATAAAAAGCTTAAGAAACTATGTGTCAGACAGCGTTATGGAAAGGATCCCTACAGAGATAGACCTGGAAGATCCTTTTGCTTTAACTGAAAAACTGCTGCTGGATCGCACTATTCAAACCCACCAGACTCCATTGAAAAAAAGGGCCATTTTACCTCACAGAACACAGGAGTGACTGATCCACCGCTGCTTCAACTGGTTAGTTATTTTGTTATTGTGTGTTAAACAAATATTGTGGTGGATCTGAATTAACCCCGTTAAAACACCAAAGTCACACAACAACACAAATAAACTAATTGATTGAGATGGCGGTAGATCAGCAACTCCTATATAAAATTACTATTTTTGTCAATGGAGTCTGGTGTGTGCAGAGAGCAATATAACAGCTATTTCTGGATAAACCAAAAGGATCTTCCAGGTCTCTCTCTGTAGGGATCCTTTCCATAATGTCATCACACACTTAGAATAACAATCTGAGCCTGTCAGTGGCTAAAACAAGCACTTTTAGTGGACCTACTTTAAATGGGCACAAATGCCCCAAAGGATTAACATTAGCTGAGGCGATCTACTGGACCAGTTCCAAAACCGTTTGTATCTACCAGTCATTTTGAATCCACAAAGACCCAAGTTTAAAAAAATACATTCACATCAGAGTTATTAATCATTTGACAGAAAGTCAGATTGATTACTCGCGTCAGTCGCTTTTCAAGCAGAAATGAGAAACATTCTCCGTTTCTTGTCAACTTACAGAATTAGAAGCTTTTCTTTGCCAAATGTGGTGGTAAAATGAATGTCTCTAACTATTGATCAATCAAAGCAAGCAATCAGAATATGTCGCACTGTGGTGAAGCTGTTTTCCCAATATTTTTTCCCGACATTTTTTAACGATAAATCCAGAAAACAAACCAGAGTAATCACATAAATTGCAATCTGCAGCCCCAAATCATGTGACAAAACAATTTCAAACAGCATAATAATCATCAACAATATTACCTTTGGTTAATGATCGTTAAGGGATCACTGTGATTTACATTAAAAGCCGACCTCATTAAAGATTTATATTAATAGGCAGTAAATTGAGTTTAAGTGTGTCTACGTTCCCCCCGAAACAAAAGCCAGTCGAGAGAAAGAGCAGCTGTGTGACAAAGCCAGTCCCTCGTCTCCTGCTGTCACTCGTCATTTTCTCATATTTTACTGATGCAGGCATGCAAAAATCATAAAAAAACACTTTTTTTTTTTTTACAAGATGTGGGAGGGAGATGACCTGCCGATGATCCCAACCTTGTGCTGCTGATGTGGGAGGGTGACCTTTTCAGACAATGGTATTGACACAGACACCGATAGCTGGTTGGACCTAATAATCAGTGTGTGTGTGTGTGTGTGTGTGAGGCAGAAAGAAGAGGGGAGCTCCATGCAAATAGTCCCGCTGACATTACATAATACAGGACTGCTCTCCATAGCAGCACAATGGGAGCAGGAGCTGGAGCAGGAGCTGGAGGAGGAGTCCCCCCCCCCCCAAAAAAAACAACTAATGACTAATTTTGGCCATAATTTGTGGTGAAAGTTGGGGGAAATACAGCCTGTTAGAGCAGATGAAGACCCACAAGGCTGCAGTGTTTACAGTGGCCACATGGTCCCAAGCTGCCAGCACGTGGCTCGGGTTTAAACAGCCCAGCACTGATGTAAACACCACGCAGCCCCAACGGGAATACGGAGCACCTGAACGCAACATTTTGTCAAGACTCCAATAATACAAAACCACCAATAAATACACCAAAAATGGAGGGGGGGGGGCTGTGCTCGTGTGTGTCTTAATTAACAGGTTAACATAAAGCAGCCAGGGTGTCGCTGGTGCTGCCTGCGTAACGTGAACACACACGTGCCTTTCGATATAAATATCACATTCACACATGCATTTTCATCACCAGGTTATATTAAAAAAAATAAGATTAGAGTATTTAGCGTCTTACCAGCAGTGCTGAGTGAGAATAACAACAACAACAATAAAAAAATAAAAATAAATACGTGCAGCTCTCCTCACTTCGGTCGCAGTTTCCCCACAAAACGTCCCAAATCTGTCAGTCAAGCCAGTTTGTGCAAAAAGCTGTCAAAATCCAAGAGTGTGTGTGAGAGACCACTTTGAGCGAGGGAGTGTGTGTAAGGAAGCGCGCGCGTGTGTGTGTGTGTGTGTGTGTGTGTGTGTTTGGACGTCTCCTCCTACGTCCAGAGCCCTCCTCTATTACGTAACACGGCGACGCCTTCAGGGACGCCTGAATACCTGAATCACCACGGTGTCTAGCGCCCTCCTTTACACCTTTAAACCACACACACTTTTTTTTTTTTAAATAACAAAAAAAAGCACTCAATCTGATAATCACATAACTTAAATTTGTGGAAGACTGCGACAGAAACAGATTCACATAAAGGTATTTCAATTTTCTGCTGGGTGTCCCTCTTTGTTCACATTTTATCCCCTTTAGCCTGATTTTTTTTGTTTAAATCTAATCTCATATATTACCTAAAATATAAAAAAAGACACATCTGGTGCTGATTAACGCTTTATTCAACAATTACCCTGCTGTTTCCGCCTCGCTAATTGAATTTGCAGGCGGATGAACGGGCTCAATAGGAGTCCCTGAAGGCAGCACAGGCCGTCCCTTCCTGTCATTAACAGCTTTAACCAGAGCAGATCGATGACAAAAAATAAAATAAAAACACATTGCTCTGCGCCAAACAGCTGCAAATAGACTTAATCAAACCAGAATTATAAAATTATTTACGGAGCAAAGCTACACACACACACACACACACACACACACACACAGAGCCTGTACGGTAGAAAGCTCCTGAAGATGGCTGTCACTGTCACACACACACTCTAAAGGTGAAAACACAGCGGAATAAAAATCACCTAATGCAGTTTCCAAGCGTGTTTTGTCCCCAAACAGCGCGACACAAGCCGGCAAAAGCTAGCAAGGAAACGGGAATAATGGCCGCGCATTCTCCCAAAAAATCTGTCGACCTCCTTCCTCTTAATTTCAGCCGAGGGGAGGAAGAGACACCTCGGCTAGCACCGCCCGTCTTTCTGCCGCTAATTCCGCCAACACGACGACCCCCCAGCCGCCCGGGGTGAGCTCGCAAACCGAGCCGGGAGTCTTACTTGTAGGGCGGTCTCCGTGTGATCATGTCTGGCGGCTCACAACCCGGACCCCGGCAGGGAGAGTCCAATCCGTCATCGCTAGCCTCCGTGTGGCTAACGCCGGAGACGGAGATCGCTCGGCCCCGGCCAGCTAACTGGCTACCGCGGATCCGCCCACAGCGACGTCCTCTGCGTAACTTCAGCACGCCAGCGCCGCCGTGCTCGGTCCAGCCGCCACACACATATGACCGCCCGGAGTCTGCAAATAAAATAAATAAATTAATTAATTAAAATGTGGATAAAATGTAGTTTTCTTCTTCTTGGCTTTACGGTTACATGAGAGCTAGCTTGAGCGGCTAGCACCTAGTTAGCCCCAGCTAGCATTAGCGCTAACTGGCTAATGTTAGCACTAACAAGACTAAAATTAAACCCTTTTTAATGCTTGTTGGGGCGTCTGACCCCGGCATGAGTTACACAAGTTCCCTTTAAGTGTCACACTCCTCATTGTTCGCCAACATAGTCACTTATATTTATTTACTTATGTTGAGAACATGGCGCGTTGGGTTAGCGGCTGCTAACGTCGGGCAGCTTTCCCCACTTTACCTAGCCAAAACAAAGGATGAGACATGTCTCCATGGTAACCTTTGTTACCCTAAAATGTGGCAAAAGCTTCACGCCGATTTCCAGTTTGAGCGCAGTGCCACCCCGTGGGCATCTTCCTGCAAGCGCACTGCCGACCCCTCCTCTGTTACACCTTAAAATCACTTATTTTCAACACAAATATGATGGAAGTCTGGTTCTGAGAGCACCAGCAAATACACAGGGATAAAAGTGGCTGCACAAAAAAAGCAAAGGGGTAACTAATAACTACAACCAGTGCATAATCAGAGAGGGAATGAGAAAATATGTGTTTTTTTAAATGAAAGAGCGGCACAGATTGTGCAACAGAACTGCACTGCACAGATGAGTTTTATTGTTAATCTCACAAATGTAAAACATAGAAATACAAACTTTGTGCCAAATAATTGATGATACTTTTGTATTTTGTCAGAGGCTGACCTCCGAATGCTACATCCCTGTAAAGTAAAACTGAGCTGCTGAATTTATAGTCTGATAGTTCTCACAGCTAAATATAAGGCTGCAAAGCTTTTTTCTAATCTTTAATTATTGATTTGTTTGTAGTTGTATTCATACATGTGTGTATCTGACACTGTATTTGATCCTTTCTTCCTTTTATTTCTGCCTTGAAAAGCACTTTAATTGCTCATTTTGATAAGTGACATATAAATAACCTTTAATATTAATATTAACTTCACACACACGATATGTCGGACAGATTAAACCTTCATCACACAACATGAGATTAGAATCCAGCGTTAAATATTACAAGAAAAATAAATTTTCTGCCAAAACGTGGCGTTTGTGTTCGAGCCAATCAGCTCCACGGCCACGAGTTTCCCATCATGCCCCTCGGCTGCAGTGCTAAATTATTAAAGTCAAAATGTTCAATGTGAGGAAACTGAGCGACTTTAACACCGAATCGACGGCGAGGATCAGAATTCAGGTTTATTGATACTTCACCAAATGCTTGGAAGATTACATCACAATATTATGTATAGAACCGTAGAGCACTTTCATTTCTATGTATCTTACATTGAAAACTTTACAGTCTGCATTTTTTATTTACTGTATATATATATTTATATATATATATTTATATTTATATATTCCCTTGCTTAAGGGAAGAAAAGTAGACATCCATAGTTGCGAGGAAAGGAATGCTTCTCAAAAAATATTTAAATGCACTTTAAATAATTACATACATCCTTTTTTTTTTTTAAAAAAAAAAACAAAAAAAAAACAAAAGGCATGGAATAAACTACGCAGAATCCAGGCTGCAGAGGCTCCAGTGTCTCTCTGTAGATGTGAGTTTTGGAGTTTGGTTTCTGTTGTTGAACAGGATACACGCAGCCGCTGATGGGGGCGTCCCAGCCGATCCAGAGCAGGCGGGAGCACCGGTGCAAAAACAGTGTAGCCAGTGCGTCGCCCGCGTGTTCGGACGAATGATGGAGGAGTCGAGTCCGTATTCAGTCCTTCGCTTAAAGGCTCTTCTGGGTCAACACACCGCAGGAATGCATGACATGAGGGAAGCAGCGAGTCTTTAACAATTAAACTGGGAAAAAAACAAAAAACATAATAATAATAATGATCATAAAACAAATTAAAGCAAGTGAGCAAAATAAATAAGTAAAATCTCATCGACAGGCAAGAGGTGATAAAGATGGCAGGAGACTTCACTAACAAAGCCGCTTCAGGTGTTTGATAGTGTTTTCACTGATGCAGCTCAGAGTTTAGTCTCTTTAGCAATAACTGCCCACCGAACAGAGAGGAGAAGCCCCGCCGCTTCCTGGTGGAGCCTGGTGTGTACGGTCGTCAACGGTGAGAGGCACATTTGATCCCGTCTGAATCGTTCCACAACGTTTGTTAGTTTAAAAATTTAATTTTTGCAAGTTTTATCGTGAAAAGTGGAGCTGCTTAAGTTGGCGTCCAGCTAGCCGGCAGCGCTACAACGCTATAAAACACATCAGGTCACACAGTAACTAAGCTACATAGCTAACTAGCACGTGATTGTTCAAGCATAGTTTGTATAAAAGAAGCGAACTTGTAGCTTCTAACGTCCAGCAGGGGGGCGACTCCACTGGCTCCAAACAGAAGTCTGATTGGATGGAAGTCAATGAGGAAAATGAGCTGACTTCTCTCCTGATTTATCAGCTCACTGAACATTTTCCTGATGAGTTTCTGGTCTCAGTCTCTAGTTTACAGTCTTCTTCAACACAAGAGGATGTTCATTTAGTAACTTAAGGTCCCATTTAGAGGAAAATAGATAATAGAAAAGGGTATGCTTTAGGGTGGCTCCAAAAAACCAAGATGGCGACGCCCATAAAGCCAAACTCGAGGCTTCAAAATACTTGCTATTCAACTTGCTAAATTATTTTTTTTAAACTGCCAAACATCGTGTGTGTGTGATTCAGGGCACAATTCAAACCGAATCAAAATAAATTCAGTCACTCGTTGTTGACTTCTGAACATATTTTTTTCCAAAATAAAGTCCTATGGCGGTCCGCCAGGAAGCCGGGGGACTTCGGCTGTCTGTAACAAAGACATAAGAGGGAACGTGAACGTTAAAGTGACAAACGAGGGATCGGATGTAACAACATATTCTGATTAGATCACCAAACTCACAATAAGGGCAACACTGATGGTGTCATCGTCATTTTCTAACAGGCACAGGCGGCCAAAAGAGATCAGATTCAAAGGTATCGTTCATTTGCTTTCAGCGTGTAGATATACTTCATTTTTGTTAAGTATTAAAAAAAAAAAAAAAACTAAACATACCATCAAAATCAGGTACAGGGTTTGCAACAATATCAATAAATTATTTGTTTACAGTTCTGTTCTAGTCGTTACACTTTGAGATGAGAGTCTGGGGGGACGATGAATGACAACAGTCAGCGGAGAGCGCTGGTCACAGTGCTGTTTGTCCCCGAGAGAAACAAGTGAGGAAGGACAGGGTGGAGACTTTCCTGCGAGCCGAGCGCAGCAGAAAACACTTAAACGCAGAGTCCTGAACTGAGACAGAAAAGCTACAGTCTTCTTCTTCTTCATCGTCGTTTCCAATCCCAAAGAGGGCATAAAGTCTCTCGCATGTCTGCTCCTGATCTACTTGCTGACGTCTGCCGTCACCTCAGCTTCTCCGTCCATCCGCCACCCTCCGCCACTCTAGGACGGGGGAGTCCGGACGGGCGCCCCCTCGGGAGCGGCGATGCGGAAGACGGAGCCGATGCGCAGGAAGAAGCGCCTGAGGACGGCCCGCAGCTCGGGGATCACATCAAACTGCATCATTTCACACAGGTGGGGGTAGTAGCAGGAAGCGTGGGGCTTGAACTGGAAGAGGAAGAAGAAAAATTAATTAGTCAGTGAAAACACGATCTTTTCCTAAACCTAACCAAACTGATAGTATATAAGTTAACAATTAAACTTAAGTAATATTTGTTGGTCCCATTCAGGACTTGAACCTTATTCTCGTGGCTTACAGCCCTGTAACTAAACCATTCAGTCACAGTAATCTGAAGGAGGATTCAGCGTTCCTTGTACTGTGTGACTGGACGGCCGATAAAAATACACGACAGAGAAAGGACGGGTCACTCTGGGACGTGTGAGCGCTGCTGGGAGGCCAAAGAGTTCACAGCAGGGCGTCAGATTCACGTGTCCAGAGGCTGTTTGCTGTTTTTGCTGCTGCTGCTGTTTGAGGGCAATTTACGAAATTACATTCAGGCAAACAAACACAATTTCTACCTCTTAGATTTGAGGTCTTGCACAAGAAGATGGTGCCAGCCTGTCCACTTAAACAACACTCTTTGTTTGTTTTTAATTTCTGCTGATGCCGTGGTTTGTGTGGCGCTGGCGGAGCCGGCTACACGGCGCCAACATTTCCTACTGCGTCGAGCTGCACGCCGGGTTGTTTTCTGACTAAAAACTGCGACGGTTCTGGTCTAAAATGCCCTGGAAAGAGAAGCTGAGTCATGGGCTGCCATGAATCATCAGTGAGTCACTCACTGACACGGAGAGAGAGAATGATTCATAGGTGACACCTCGCAAAAGTACAACCACAAAAAGCATGTTGAAGGAAAGAAAGAGAGAGAATACAAAAGATTTTCAAGGCTCAGATCAGTTTTGACAGCTGTCATTTTTACCTACTGGACATTTTATTGACTTTCTGCTGTATTTTAGCTCCGGACATCATCAAAATATTCCTGATACTGGATCAGATTTAATCACAGCTGCAGTTATGATCCAGTGGGGTGCAGCGATCTGATCTGCACTTAATTCAAGCAACCAAATTCAATGAATAAATCGATCAATTCCACAAATTTGCCTAAATTTGATATTTATTCTTCATTTTGCACGTCATGTGTACATCTTGTGTTTGTTTCTGTTTCTGGATTCTCAAACTTTAAGATTATTTCCAGATTTATGTGAAGTTATTACAGATTTTTGGACGCAGCTGAAGGTTTGAGTCCTGAAGCACCACTCTGTGTGTGTGTGTGTGTTCCTGCCTTGTCGTCGGGCAGCCGTAGCGTCCTGGTAAGAAGCAGCATCAGCAGGCTGTTCCAAGCCTCTCTGTGGCTCTCCGACGTCAGACTGATGAAGTAGGCCAGAGCTTCACTACACACCCTGAGAGAGACAGCGCACACACACCCACACACACCCACACACACCCACACACACACACACACACACACACACACACACACACACACACGGTTATGACCAACACTGATGCATCTACAACACTGACTACGTTATTCTGACTTTGATACGGACCACAGCAAACAGCGTATTTCTGAAATGAGCTTTAACAAATATTTAGTTTATGTTTCTACATTTGCTGTTTTGTTTTGTCTTTATTTAGTCAAATTTGATTAAAAAACATTTCTAAACTTTTATTTAACGAATCGTTCAATTTCAACACCTTTTCTCACTGATTCTGCTTTATTGACTTCTGGAACCTTTTAGCTGAGGTTGGACAGATTTTAGGGACATGAAGCATCAGAAGATCCTCCAAGAAATGACGTCACAAGACGAAGAAACCATTTTGAGTCCAAAGGGTTAATGTACCTGCCTTTTATATTTGTATTTACTAGAAAGACAAGAAAGAGAGGCTCACAACTGTGGTCAAATGCAGAAACACATCCTACTTTTAAACATTTTGGAAGACTTGGATATAAACCTGTTGCTGTCGCAGTTTGATAAATTTAAGTTGATAGTTGCCAAACTTGCGTGCAGCTCCCCTTCCTGTGTTGCGCCTTGCAAGCAAGATTTATGATATGCTTAAATATCGCAGCGCCGACCTTTTCGAGAGGGTGTTTGAAGGAATTAAAGAGGGAGGCTGTATTCAGCAGGTCAAACAGCTTCAGCCATTCTGCTTCTCTATAATCTGACTTGATAATGAAAAGAGCTGCACGTCAACAATATTCGCAGGAATATTGTCTTTTTTTAGGAAAGAAAACTGAATATTTGACTGATATTCCATTATTATTCCTAATGTGACAATAATGTGACAAAGTTCAATTTCTGCTGCTCTTTTACTTTTGCTCACTTGCTGCTGTAACACTGAATTTCCCTGTCGTGGGACTAATGAAGGAATATCTCTCTATATCCATCTATTCCAAAAGTAGCATTTTCCCATTAAGACCTGTGGGAATCAGTACAGCTCTTGTTTTTATTAGTTTTATTATTATTATTATTGTTGTAGGGGAGCAGGACGAAGCTACACATCCTAAACTTAAGTCATTTAATGATGAACACCACACATACGTATCCCTGATGTAACACATGAGTCAGCGGCTCAGTGACAAACACAACAAGGTGATTTGTACCCAGGCTCCGGCACGCCGATATTTTCCACCAAAACACATACACAGCAGCAACAGCAGTACAACTCCATAAATATATAATGAGGTATGAGCCATGTGTCGAAAAACAGCTCGCTTGACGCAGCACAACCAGAAGTACGGCACTTTTCTGCAAATCACACAGTTGGTGCTTCTTTATCCGAGGTTCAACGTTTCACCGGCGGCAACACAGAGGCAGGAAGACTGGAGTCAGTTATGATTTTATTTTACATTAGTCTGGTGATATTGTATGTTTTTCTTTGTCAACAGACGCCACAGAGCTCTATTGTTGTCTAAAACCATGAAAAACACATCATTGAGCCACACTGGGTGACATGTTCTCTCATTATAGACCTGCTCTGGGTACCGAACTTCGATGCCTCATCACGCGGTACCAAATGTTGATACCTGAGGGGTCTCATCAGTGTCTGTGAGCCACCCTACTGTTGCCCCCACAGGTCACCCCAGTGAGCAAATGGCTGTAGATTGAACCGCTAACCGCCCTGTTAGCACTTTAAGCACTGTTAGCTCTATTAGCTTTGTTAGCTCTGTCAACTATGTTAACACTGTTAGCTGTGTTAGCTCCGTTGGCTGTGTTGACTTTGTTAGCACTTTAAGCTCTGTTAGCACTTTAAGCACTGTTAGCTCTATTAGCTTTGTTAGCTCTGTCAATTATGTTAACACTGTTAGCTGTGTTAGCTCCGTTGGCTGTGTTGACTTTGTTAGCACTTTAAGCTCTGTTAGCACTTTAAGCACTTTCAGCTCTGTTAGTACTTTAAGCACTTTAAGCTATGTTAGCACTTTAAGCTCTGTTAGCACTTTAAGCTCTGTTAGCACTTTAAGCTCTGTTAGCACTGTTAGCTCTGTCAACTATGTTAACACTGTTAGCTGTGTTAGCTCCGTTAGCTGTGTTGACTTTGTTAGCACTGTTAACTCTGTTAGCTCTGTTAGCTGTGTTAGCATGGCTGTATTTAGATGAGGCAGTGCTGCAGTCGTTCTGTCATAACAGTCCTCTGGTAATCTGAAGGTTCCCAGTTTAATTATGGCTTTTATATATATATTTTAAAATGTATTGTCATTATGTTAACAGATAACCAAAAGTTGAAGAGTAGAAGTAGAATCGAAGCAGAAACTTCAGTTAAACATTGACGTTTATATTATTTGTATTATTATTTGCGCATAAAAATGCTTGTACTGTAATGTGTTATGCAATATTTATGGATTTTATAAAATTGGTTTTAAAAGAAGTCAAATCAGTAAAGATGATGATGGAATGACACCCATCCGCCCAGACTGTGGTGTATTTCTGTAGTTATTCGCCCTGTTGAGTGAGAATAATCCCCAATAAATACACCTTTCAGCCCCGTCCTGAGTAAACAGCCTCGTGTTTACGTCGTACTCACAGTAGCAGGCGTGTCTGGATGTCAGGCCACGAGTCCTGCAGCTGAGCGTCGGAGTACATCCTGAACAAGATCCTCAAACTGCAGGCCAGACTGCTGGTCTCCTGCTTCAACAAGTTGGGCTTGGATTTCCCTTTAAAGCCTGAGGGCACAACAGAGAGGCAGCCATTGGTTAAAAAACAACAACAAAAACAGCAGAGGGCTTTGTGGTGAAGACACGTAGAACTGCAGGACTGGTTTGATTCTGGTTTGACTATGTTACATGTCAAATCCCTCATTTCCTCTGTGTTTCTCAACCATCTATCAAAAATAAAAAGCCACAACAATAACCTCAAAGTACTTAAATCAAACAAAAAACATCAGTGGATGGCAGAGGAAATAATTCAGATTTTATCCAGATATGAGTCTTTGTTCAATTCTCATTTTCTCTGTCTTTACCCAATAAACCCCCCCAGATATAGAAAAAAACAACAACAGAAATGACAGAAAGGCCGAATGTGCAAAGACAGACGCCCGTTCTGTTGGTTTGTGGTAAAAGTGAAGACGTCTAAGGCGGATAATCCTCATCCAGCTGCTTCACGAGCTGAGGCGTCACCGGGGGACGTTACCTGCCCTCCAGAGCGCCGTCCTCTGCTCGTTGTTGGAGTTGAAGTCCTTGGCGAAGGTGTGTGACTCCAGCAGACAGTCAAGAAGCTTGAAGAGGTGCGCCGACGTCATGTGTCTGTACATACCCTGATCTGGGCCCGCCTCGCCCCCCTCGGACTCTGACTCCTCCAGGGCGTCTCGCTGAAGGGAAAAAAAAAAAAAAATCACAGTTTTAGACAGCAGGATCGCACAAAGCTTCACAGAGTGATCCGATCAAAGCACGATTAATCAGAGGAGGTTAAGATCAATGCATCAGCTTCACAGCTCGTCTCTCTGCTCCTCCTTTTCATCTGTAACACATTTTCCTCAAATACAGATGGAAAGAGAGGAGCAGTGAATTGGGGCATTTTAACCCACAGGTGTCACAGAGCTTTTAAATATTCTGGAAATTTACAGCTTTTTCCTTGAATTTAACTAAAGTGACAGCTACTAAACTTCCTGGTGCAGTCATGTGACCCGGCGTCAATTTCCAAAATGGCGGTCTGCCTAATTAAAACCTCTGACACAACTAGCTGATTTTAAACAGCTTGTTTTTGTTAATAAAAGGTGAGTTTCAAACAATTTAAAAACTCTAATACTGTCCTAGATTACAGTTAACCTGTCCTGACCGTATTTTATGAAACAGCTTTGAACATTTCAGATCTTGGACAGAAGGGATAGTATCTCAATTTAGACTGTTTTATATCCCCCATAATTTTACTTAAAGGAGAAAAGGGTCTGAGTGAATTAAGAAGCTGCGATGAGAATTAGGTGCATTTATTAGTACGTTTATTCTGCATCACACATGACTTTAAGTCACAATCTTATCGTGTGTTTCCACCAAACACGCGTGAAGCAACTCCTGGACTCTACAAGGTAAAAATTACGGTTCAAAGCCACCAGACGCCACTGACAAAAACAGTAATTTTACCTTGTAGAGTCCACAAGAGTAACTGGTGTGGCTGCTGTGACTTTGGTGTTTAAACATATTAGTTTGGATCTGAACTGAAGCCCCTGGAGTTTGGTGCCTTTGAAGAAAGCGAGATAACAGCTGGAGTTTCACGTGGGGCGCAAATGAACACGAGACAACACAAAATCACGGTGGGCGACTCGAAGTAAGCAAAACAACAACAACAAGACAAAAACAAGGATGATCGGCATCACGCTTCCCATAAAATCGATAATTTTTCAGGTGTTGTGACCCACCTGAGCAGCGGCCATGTTCTCAGCATCCTCCTTCTTGCTGGTTGCTGGGAAGAAGACGATGTTGTCGATGGTCTGGATCAGTTCAAGCTGTACCACACATTTGATCAGCAGCCCTGCGAACAGCTTCTGGTCCGAAAGTCCTGGAGAGAAAAAAACAACAACAACGCAGAAACACATCAGAGGAGTGAAGATGTGAGCATTTAACGGTAAAACTGACAGTCAGTGGGTATAAGTGTGTGTGTGTGTGTGTGTGTGTGTGTGCGCGCTCACTAGCGTTGGACTTCCCCTTCCAGGTGTCGTCGCTGGACATCTGACTGTGTCCTCTGTCCGACAGAGCTCTGTCATAGCTGCTCTGGGACTGACTGTCAAAGTCAGCGTCCTGCAGAGGAGATAAACCACAGCAAACACCATCAGACGCCATCAGATCAAACATCAAACACTACTGATCGTACTAATACTGCTGCTACTAATATTAATACTACCGATACTACTACTACCGATAGTATTACTACTACTACAGATACTGCTACTCCTACTGATACTAATACTACCACTACCGACACTACTGGTGATACTAACAACAGTACTACCGACAGTACTACCAGTACTACCGACAGTACTACCGACAGTACTACCAGTACTACAGACAGTACTACCGGTATTAGAGACAGTACTACCTGTATTAGAGACAGTACTACCGGTATTAGAGACAGTACTACCGACAGTACTACCAGTAGTACAGACAGTACTACCAGTACTACCGACAGTACTACCAGTACTACCGACAGTACTGGTGTGCTGCTGAGCTGCGGCTGTAACACTGTGTTTGCTGCTAACGAGTGTCGTAATCAGAGTGTTTTCTTACAAAATGTTTTCCATCTGCTGTTTCATCTTCCTGTCCTGCTGGTCGCCAAGTCAACAAACTGGTGGGAAAAGCAAACACAACAGGGATCATGTGTTGTGACAACCTGACGAAAGGCCTTAAAGCACAAAAACCCTCAGCCTCTAATCCCTAAAATCCCCATAAAGAGCAAACAGTGACTTTCATTGCAATGAATTGAATAACTGAAAACACTTTCAAAAATCAAGAACGTCAGGACTTACGCGTGAGGGCTGGTGTTTTGGAAGATCTCCAGCATACAGGAGCAGGTGATGTTCCAGACTTCGGGGCTGAACTTCTCCCCATTCAGGATCACCAGGTTTTCCAGGCAGTTTGTCCCCGACCGAGCCAGCTGCTCGTTGTCTGTGGAGGACAAGGGAACGACTTCAAAACACATCTGACGCACACAGAAACTCAGATTGTCACTCTGAGTGTCTGACAGCATTACAGAAAGGATCCCTGCAGAGATAGACCTGGAAGATCCTTTTGGTTTAACCAGAAACAGCGGTTATTTCCGTCGGTTCAAAGCCACCAGACTCCATTTAAAAAAACACTAATTTTCACAGTGGTTGCTACTCAACCATTGCCTGTAGTTTGTTTGTGTTATTGTGTGACTAACTTAAAGTTAGTTTGGATCAAGCACAATACTTGTATAACACACAATGACAAAGCCAAACTAACCAATAGAGGCAGCTGTAGACCAGCAACTCCTGTACTCTACAAGGTAAAATTACAATTTTTGTCAATGGGGTCTGGTGGGTTATATCGATCGGTTCAAAGCCACCAGACTCCACTGACAAAAACAGTAATTTTACCTTGTAGAGTAAACAAGAGTAGCTGGTGTAGCTGCTGTGACTTTGGTGTTTAAACAAATTAGTTTGGATCTGAACTGAAGTCCTTAAAACACCAAAGTCACACAATAACACAAACAAACTAAATGATTAAGACAGCAGTAGACCAGCGACTCTCTTGTTCTGTGAGGTTAAATTACTGTTTTTGTCCATGGAGTTTGGTGCCTCTGAAGAATGCGAGATAACAGCTGTTCCTGGTTAACAAAACAACTTGTATCAGCTCATTAATGTTATCTATATATTTTTTAAAGATATTGGAGGGACATACCCAGTTTGTAACATATGACACTGCATAATTACCTCTCTGCCTCATCAGCATTATTTGCACTTTGCGTGGACAGGTGAGTATTGGGAGCGTTACCTGTCCACACGTGTTCTGAACACCCACCTTGCCTGACACACCACTGCAGCTGTGTGAAAATGTCAGCCAGCAGGATTTCACTGAGAGGCTCGTAAAACTGGGTGAACACGTCACAGATGGCGTACAGCGCGTGGTTACATGTCGTCGTCATCCACTCGGTTTTCTGGAAATTAAAAAAAAAACAAAACAAAACAAATTACTGACAGTTTTTTAGATCACAAAAGAGGATATCTTTCAAACATTTAAGCATCTTGACAAAACATAAACAGCCTCTGGGGCTTGACGGCCTGCTATCGGTGACCTCTGACCTCTGTCTGCTGCTCGGGGAGCTTCATGTTGTCAAAGATGCGGAAGACGATTCTGAAGAGGTCGTGCCACCAGTGCTTCTCGAAGGTGTGGCCGTAACTCTTCATGATTTCGAACATGACGGTGAGACCTCTGTCAGAAATGGAAAGAGGAAACGGTTCGCACATTAGTCTCGTCGCTTCGCATCGCGGCAACCACCAAGAACCGCAAGGTCACAACACGGGATCTCAAAGCACGTCCACTAAAAGTGCTTGTTTTTGCCTCTGACAGGCTCAGATTGTTATTCTAAGTGTCTGACAGCATTATGGAAAGGATGCCTACAGAGAGAGACCTGGAAGATCCTTTTGGTTTAACCAGAAAAAGTTATTATAGCACTTGGTGCAGAGCCACCAGACTCCATTGAAAAAAAACATTTTACAATCATTTACAATCATTTTACATGTGAGTTGCTAATCTACCGCTGATCATTTCGTTTATTTACGTTACTGTGCGACTTTGGTGTTTTAAAGGGTTAATTCAGATCCAACACAATATTTGTCTGACACACAATAACACAAACAAACTAACCAATCAAGGCAGCAGTAGTCCAGTCAGTCCTGTGTTCTGTGAGGTTAAATTACTGCTTTTGTCAATGGAGTCTGGTGGTTTTTGAATAGTGTGATAACAGATCTTACAGGTCTAACCATGTAGAGGTTACTTTTGTTAAACCAGAAACCACCAGACTCCATTGACAAAAACAGTAATATTACATGCGAGTTGCTGGTCTAATCACTGTCTCCATCATTTAGTTTGTTTGTGTGACTTTGTTATTTTAAAGTGTTAGTTAGCATCAAGCACAACACCTGGCTATTTAAAGGTGTTTGAGAGTCCTAATACAGGTATAAATATCAAAATTCCCATATTTTCTTCCAGTCATGCTTCACCTTTATCTTCATAGCACACTGTTTGTGTGACATTCTTTTTAGTTTGTTTTATGCTACTCATTTTTACATTTTTCATAAAGCACAAGGAGAGAGTTGAAAACTGCACCACAGTGAAATGACCAACATGCGGAGCTGTTTTGTTTCCCCTACCTGGTCCGGACATCCAGCTTGCAACGGTTGATGATGCAGGAGAGCTCAAACAGGATGGGAAACCAGCCGCGAACCCACACCCGGTCACCGGGGGCAACGTTCATGTCATCGCTGGTGTACTCCCTCAGGGTCTGCACGGGGATGCAGCACATTAATACAGTTCGGTCCACGTACACCGACATGAGCTTCGCTATTTCAGCTGCTTTCAAAGTTACAGTTAAATAAAGAATATGGGGTTAAAGTGCAGACTCTCAGCTTTAATTTGAGGGTGTTCACATCCATATTGGAGGAAGGATTATAAACAGAAGACTGGTGTATTTTCACGCTTGTAGCACTGATCTCAGGCCTGCTGTAGCCACCGTCATGGTGTTAAACTCCGCACACGTTAAAAGTGGCCTAAATATTTTCAGATAAAATAAAATAGAATAAAAACTGGTTGCAAACAAACAAAGAAACCTACAGTTTACTTACGGCAGCCGACTTGAAATCAAATAATTTTCTGTAAAGTAGAATGAAAACTTTTAAAAACGAATAAAAATAATAAGCATAACCTGACGTCCTTTTACTCCTTACTTTCAATCAATAATAATTATTAACTTCTTTTTATCTGAAATATTTAAATATGTCAAAAATTTCACAGGTAAAAAACCTGTAATGATCAAATAATGAAAATTTAATATGTCCAGTTAGAACTGAAAATAGGGGAAGTGTTTAAAAATGTTTCATACCATATTTTTGTTGAATTAAAGCTTAAAGTCTGCACTTCATCTTCATCTCTTTGATTTCAGATCTATTCTGGCGGCGTACCTGCTGTTCTGTGCGGTTTGTTACTGTTTTTTTTAGTTTGTCTTCCATACTTGCTTTGTTTTTATTGTTTCTAAACTGTAATATTCCACTTTAACTTTATATCTCATAGAAAATGTTTCTTTTCTTTTAACTTTCTACACCAAACCTGTTTTTCCTCAACGTCTGCACTGTACAGCAGCTTGTAAGTCTTTGAAAGGCGCTTTATAAATAAAATATGTTGTTTTATTCTTCAAATACTTCTGAACCTAACTGTATGTGCCATTTATTATTCTGTATTATATTATATTCAGCCGGTGCGTCTGCTCCCACCTGTGGCCGTTCCGAGACGTATTTAGCGCAGTGTCGTATGAGCCGGATCGCCTCCATGCTGGTGTCAGGAAAAGCTGCGTTGCAGACAAACTCTGACAGGCACTTCACCGCATCCTGGAACGAATCGATAGCAGCTGCAAAGTGCTGCTGGAAGGTGTTCACTGATGAAAAAAGAGAGAGAGAGAGGGAGGAGGAAAGAAAGTCAGAAAACAAGAGCTGATTCATTCGGTTGGTGTGCGGTGTTTTAATTCTCCGTCTCACAGTCAGCTGAGCACTTCGACAAGACATAACCGCCATCACTTTTTTATTTTTTTTGTCACTCACTGACAATGTGCCCAGTGGTCTGGAAGGCCAGCTCCACTATCGTCTCATCGTGGTCGGATGCTGCCTGGTGGAACACGGAGAAGATGTTCTTCCAGCCTGAGCGGATGTTGGCCGCCTGCGAGTTTACCATCTGAGCCACACACCTGATCACCATGTCTCTGATAGTGGGGGACCTGGGGGAGGAAGGGAGGGGGAGAGTTATTATCACTAATAATAAGAGGAGGCCGTTTTCATCCCTTTAAAATTAAAGTTCTCTACCTGTTCTTTTTCATGATGTGCTCAAAAGGCCTGAGGAAGTCTTTCTGGAAGCGGAAGTTGGCCAGTTCTCCTTTCTCCAAGAACTTCATGGAGAGCTGCCGCAGCGAGTCCACAGCAAAGATGGCCACATCCTCGTTGGGGTTACAGCCCACCTGGAGGAAGACGCAGACGGCCTCAAATCGTCACCTCATATGTGAGCAAGCAGCTACTTAGCCACAATAGTGTCAGCTCTGTTTTTATGTCCCTTTCTCGCGACAGCATCTCAAACGCATTGCAAGACGCAGTCATGAAGCTTCCTGTAAAGCTTCATGACTGCGTAGCTGAGATCACAGTGAAGGCTGAGTGTGAAAATGGTTGAAAATGGTGTAAGATTAGATAAACTTTATTAATCCTGCATCGCAGAAATTCACTTGTCACAGTCACTCAGTGGTAAGAAAAAGAGCACAATAAAATACACTTAAAAACATAAACATAATTTAAACACACCTCCACATACACAGACATACAGATATAAAGTATAGGAAGCAGGGAAGGAGCCATTGGACCCCCCCACTTTTCAGATGGTTTTCCAGATTTTTTAAAACCCTCTGGTCCACTGACCTTGTTGAAGTGATCTCCTATGACCTGCCATATTCGAGACCACTGGAGCCTGATACGGTTCATGTTGTAGTAGGAGATCTCCACAATCTTCTGCAAGCTGAACATCCTGGGCTGGTGCGCCGAGGCCAGCTCGTCCATGGACACGGCGCACAGCCACCGCACAAAGTCCACTGGGAACGATTAAACAGCAACACCTGTTAAATAACTTCCCTTCTGTTTGTAACACGTACAAGTAGAAACACCGTACACAAGGGCGATGATTGATACACTCACCAATCGCATTTCCATCTAATCTGGTGGAACCAGTGAAGATCCTGAAAATATTTAAGTAGCTTTTAGTGTCAAGACTTCATTCATCATATACAGACACACAGATCGTGGATTCTTTATGTTATTTTAGGTTATTGATGACGTGTAGGTGGGAGATTTGTCTTACCTGTCCACGGCCACCACCACACTTTGAGAGCTGGTCTCTCCGACTGACTCCTGGATGTGAGCCATCTGTCTCTTATCCTGACTCCCCACCAGATTACCTGCAACACCAAACACATTTAACCATCCAGCTTTCGTATATCAGAATGTGCTTCAGGCGTCAGGCGCAGACAACACAATAATTATCGTTGCAAAACTGATGGTTTTTACATTAAATAACTTTGGAGTCAACGTTGGATATTTAGTGGCTTGAAATAGATAGAATAGGTAGAACTGTAAGATCCTTTTTGTTTAACCACATACAGCCGTTGTATGGCAGTATTCAAATATACCAAACTCCATTGAAAAAAACAGTAATTCTACATGAGGAGTTGCCGGCCTCTCGCTGTCTGGATAAGTTAATTTGTTTGTGTTATTGTGCGACTTTGGTGTTTCAGAGGGTTCATTTGGATTCAATACAATATCCGCATGTCAAACAGTAGTCATGTCAAATCGAAGCAGCAGTAAACTAGCAACTCCCATGTTCTGCCAGATAAAATTATTGTTTTTGTCAATGGAGTCTGGTATATCTCTGTAGGGAACCCTTAAATCATTAATAACAATCTGTTAGCTGCCTGTTACCAAAAGTTTTGTACCTTTCAAACCCAAAATATGTTAAAATAGTGTGTGTGTGTGTGTGAGACTTACCCAGGCCCAGGGGCATGAACTCCTCTGTGCCAGACGGTAAGCCTTTGATGCTGGCCTCCTTATCCCGGACCACCCCTGAGATGTAGCGCGTCTTGACTCCAGTGCCGATCAACTGGGCGAGCTCCAGCTGACTGATGCACCTCAAGATCTACAACACACACACACAAGGCACAAATAATAATTCTAGCGGCTGTATGATCAGAAATGACCACTTTTACTATTAAAATCCACAAGTTAGGGGAATTTTCCTTTTTTCCTTAGGTGGTGAGAACATAATATATACCAAGCAACTCAGAATATATCCTCAAAAGTCAACTAATAAGCACTTGAACACATGAAAATATGAATAAATGGTTTTATTTTTCTTCTCTGGGAGGCGATCGTGGTGTAAAGGGCCTTCAAAGTGTCCATAATCAGGGATTAATGGACTCTGGCATCAAGACAGTTCTCTGCCTCCACGTTGTCCATTAATTAATTAATTGATAAAGCACACCTAAATAAATTCATTTTAACAATTTTTCCTCATAAATCCCATCAGTGGGGAGTCACCTCGTGCCAGGAGTTGCCCAGGTAGTTCCCGTCAGTGTGGGCGACGGTGATCAGGGTCTTGATGGTGTCGATGTTCTTCTGCTTCATCTCTGTGATGCTGGAACTGGCCGTCAGCAGAGTGAATCTGGCCAAAGCTTGGACATAAGCGTCTCGCTCCAGCTGCAGACAGGAAGTTCCAACAGTTACACAGCAGCACTATAAGCACAATATAAGCAGCACTGAAGTATCACGTGTAGCAGATCACCACACCTGCATGTTGAAGATGCAGGCGATCCTGATGGCACATCGAATGCCCTCCAGACACAGCGAGGCCACCTCTGGGTCGTCACAGTCCTGCAGCCCCACGCTGAACGCTGCCAGCAACGGCGTCCATGCCAGCTGCAACACACAGACATCTTCAGTAGGCGTACATCTCTGGCATCTGATATTTTACTTGGTCAGGGTTCGTACAGAAGTTTGAGAGTAAAATTCAGGCACTTTTTAAGCACTTTCAAGGCACCAAAAATTTCCTCACTCTAAATCTAAATTGTCTTCAATTATCATGATTTCAGTTCAAATATAGAAAGTTTTTGGGTTTACATGAGTGATTGTGCAGATGAAACACCAGAATATGTTGAAAATCATATTCCTCACCTTATAAACAGCTAAAATTAAGCACTTTGCAAACTTTCAAGACTTCATACGAACCCGGCTTTGTGCGATTTTGCCTCTCTGGTTAGGGTTTGCACCTCACTGTTCAAAGACGTGGTTCGGAATACCTTGAACATGGGCCTGACGTGCTCCAGGTGAGTGGCGCTGAAGAAGGGGGCCTGCGCGTGGCTGACAGCCTCCATCAGGGCTTTAGCGGTCTTCGCCATCTGCTCCATCTCCATGTTGTACAGTAGACGCCGCTGCTTTTCGCTGGCCACGCCTGGAGGGAGGAGGACGTAAACGTTTCTGGCGTTTATGTGTTGTTTCAGATGGAGGTGGTGGACATTTTGAACGAAGCTTCAAAGCGTCAAACTATTCGGTAATCTTCAGAAAGCAAACGTCAGAGAAAACAGTTTTATTTGAGCAAGTAATGAACACTCACTCTGTTTGGTGGACTTTGGGGTGATGGAGAACTCTTTGCTCTCTTTCATGGCGATCTTCTTGCCGGCGATCTCATCGTATATGGAGGACAGATACTCCTCAGGCAGGTCCTTGCTGTCATTAATACCGCGATTCATCTTGATGTACTGCTCCTTCGTCATCTTGTTCTTCACCTATGTGAATGAACGTCAATGTTAGTTTAAGAGAAGACGTGTGTATTCATTCTGCAACCTCCACCAGCATCACGGTTACCTGCAGACACTCATTGTTGTTCTGCTCTCCGGCCCTTCGGCGAACAAACTGCCTTCTGCTACAGACAAATTCAAATTTTCCATGCATGCATTTCTCTGCACCACAGTTCTGCTGTATTAGTGCATAGCTGGCCATGTTTCCACGTCAGAGTTTTGGCTTTTTGGCCACAATTCCTCCATGAAGACCACTTCCAGCCAGACTTCTCTGGACAGTAGATGGGTGTACCTGAGTCGCACTGGTTTCTGCTGGTTCTGAGCTGATGGCTCTGCTGGACATCATCTGATTTCTAAGGGAAGTAAGTATAATATGTCTTTCATCTACTGCACTAAGTTTCTGACCACTGCGTCTACGGTCCTTGTGCTTCTGCCACAGAGCTTGAAGTGCACATCTTGAAACCCCAGTCTGCTCTGAAATCTTTACCTTGCTGATGCAGTATAACCACCTTGTGTCTTGTTGCTGTGTTCAGTCTGAACATGATGACCTGTGACATGAAACTGTCTTCCACAACCTCACCTTGGTAGCAGAGTTTGGCTGCTCTCAGTCTCCATTTTAAACCAAACTGTAGCTGAAAAATCTGGTGCAAACGTCCAAATAATCGGCAACATATTTGAAACTACAAATTGAGCTGACGCAAAATATCTGAGAGTGAATGATGATCAAAAAATAAATAAATCATTAACAACATTAGCTGGTTCATTTTAATCTGCATGAACTCAACTTTGTGCTAGAAGTTGTTAAGTATGAACTTGCACAACACTTATGAACATTCCCCAGAGAGCCAAGACATAATGACAAAATGTAAGGTGATCATGGCGGTGACGTAAAACAATCCCCCGTTCTCACCTGAGGGCTGTGCAGGTCTGTGGTGAGCATAATGATGGAGTACGCCAGCACGTAGGCGGTGTCTGCACTGGCAAACAGAGTCTGTCTGTAAAAGAGGACACATACGAGGGCAACGGTTAGCAGCTGCACCGTCTAATGTTTGCTTTTAATCAAACGTAAACTCAAAAAGCAAAAGCACCAATATTTCCATCCAAGTACTTATATTTTTTTTTCTTTAAATCCGAGGTTTTTCTTACCCCTGGTTGCACTCGAGGTATCGGGCAGCAAACTTCTCCATCAGCCTATCTATCTTCTGAGCCTCACCAGGCAGCCTGAAGCCTTCCAGGAACGCTCGCAGCGCCGAGACAAAGTCCCGCCCACAGAAGTCCAGCTGGTCCACATAGCAGTACATCACCTCTTTGTTGAACTTGATGTTCTCGCCAAGGAACTCTCCAACCTGGGTCTGTGGATGCACAGGTAAAGTGGTTGGGAGTGAACGTTCTTATTGCTTGAGATTAAACGGTGTTGTGTAGCTGAAGCTTGTGCGACCGCTCACAGTGTCCAGTCTGTCCTCCTGGTGTAGGAACTGGGCAATGTCCTCAGCTGTGGAGCCCAGCATGCCCTGATCCTGCAGGTACTGGATACCTCGCTTTGGCTTCTTGTTGAAGCTGAGGAGACAGCAGAGGAAAATAAAAAAATCAACGCTCATCTTCTCTAAACAAGAACAAAGACTATAAAATAGGCCGATGTCAAAATTGTAGACATTTTATCAAGTAGATACTGCTGTGTATTTAAATACATACAATACTAGCTGCTAGCTGAACTCGATTTGCTGATGATTTCTGTGTAAATTTATATAAAAGTCCATTACCTGGACTGGATAGCAGATAGGATAAACCAGTCCGCTGGGACAAACTCCTGACAAAGGATAGTTTGTGTTTGAACTGCAGCTAGGACGGAAAAGTTCTTAGAAGGAGTGATAGGAAGAATCAAATCAAAAACAAAAGATCTTAATTCAATCTAATTCTGGAATTGACTCAGGTTTATTGGAGTTGCTGTCCGAGAGAGCAAAATAAATTATTTTGCTTCAGATTTTGCTGCCTTCAACGCCTGATTCCCTTTTCCTGACTCTGAGACACAGATAGACCAAAGGATGGAGGAAGACTCCAGTCTTCTAATACTTGTTGAAAAGATTTGTACATTAGCAGGAATGTAACACAACGTGGAGGGGAAACACTGTTGTGTTGTGCAATAAAAATATTTTATCCCCCAAATCAATTAATAATCCTGCTTAATAACTGTGATATTGATCAGAATATTATAGTTTTAACCATAACAGTGCAGCCCTACACCACTCAGGGACTGCTCCTTTGATAAAGGCTCATCCCACATGATCCTAAGCCGTCGCTGTGCTGAGAAACGGGGCTCACAGTTCGATGCCGTGCTCGATGATGTCCTTCTGCTGCTTGATGACCTCGTACTGCTCCGGGTGGTCGGCCTGGGAAACCGGGACGCTGGAGGAGACGGTGGAGTCCAGCGAGCTGATGCTGTCCCGACGCCCCGCCAGCTGCTCAGGGAGCTTCAGCTCTCCTCCGTCACTGTCGGATGGATGCTCCTGGCCTGCGAACGACAAGGCAAACAATAATGACATTTTTCCACTCCGTCCTCTCTCTCCTGTGTGTTGCTCACATATTTCCTGCACACTTACCCAGGTTAGCTTGGAGGTTTGGATTGACATACATGTCTTTGCTCCACTCCACCATACATTTGAGGATGGAAACCAGGCACTCCAAACCTTTTTTACGTAGGCTCAGCTCCTGTGGCACATTTCATTACACATAAACTCAAATTGCTTTACATTTTAATGGCAAAAATAGCAAAAAATATTAGCGTAAACATGAGCAGGAGGCAGAAACAAAAAAAAATTTCACAGCTTTCACAGCATTCACAGCTATTCCACTGGGGGCAACTCCACCGGCTTTGTGCCTACCAAGTTTAAGAGCAACCGGGGGGGACTTTAATACATGACAGTAAATCTGTGGAATAGTTTGCCTGGAAATCTTAAAATCTTTGGGGGTTTCAAACTGGCCCTTAAGAACTGCCTCAAAGGGTGTGAACAGTAGGATATTATGTCCGTCTTTCCTTAGTTTATATTCTTAGTTTGTTCAGCTGTAGATTATGTATTTCTTATTATCTGTTCAGGTGGTTGTAAATGAATTGATATTGATATTTTCGATGTTTTATGAGTTTTTAATCAGTTTTGTGTTGACAACAGGGCGCGGTATTGTTTAGGGAAGCACTGAGGTAGTGGCTGATGTTGTTAATACTGTCAATGTATTATTATTATTATTATTATTGTTTTTGATCAATTAATTTGTCATTCTTGCCATTTCAGTTCTGCTGTCTTGATTCTTCCCCAAAAGGGACCGCGATGGAAATAAGCTTTTTTGTGTTATTCTGACATTTTCTTTTATATTAACACTCAGTGCCGCAGTAGAACTGGTGTTTTCCTTTAAATTAAATTGTAATAAATCAAGTGTGTAACAAATCAAATCAAATATTCATTAAAAACAACACATTAAAAAGTGCCAACATACATTCCTGTGGAGAATGAAGGAACCGTTAGAACTGAGGGCTTATAACTTCAGTGTAAACCTGACACGCTGAGACGCTACTGTCTCCTGTGGGTTTTTACCGTACCTGCAGAGGAGTCATGCCGAGCTCCTGACCGCTCCTGCCCTGAGCGATCTTCGACAGGTCGTTGACGAGGCGCTCGAAGATGTTGGCCGCATTCAAGTCACAGTCGTAGTTCACATAGATGTCCACCACGCACTGGGCATCTGGGAAAGTGCATTAGAAAAAGATTTTTAACTATAAGGAGTAAACACATTTGTTACGTCATGCGTCACGTCTGTCTTGTCTGGGTGTTTCAGAGCTTTGCTGTTTTTATGATGTTTGCAAATATTCCTGATTTATTTTTCCGTCAACTCAGTTACAAACGCTATTACTGACACTTAAAGGAGAACTTCGGTATTTTAAAGCCTGGGCCTTATTTTTTAATATTTTCTTAGGACAGGTCGCCGTCAGACAAGGTGTCTTGGAAGTACATAAAAGAAAAGAGTGAGTGTAGTTTTAACATGTTTTCCCTCCTGTTGTCATGCATGAAAAGAGCCTAAATGAACACAGTAAGCAGACTAATTGATAACTGACAGTGTGTTTTTAATTGTTACGTTTTAGTTTGCGACAAAGCTGAGTGGTACCTCCCTTTTATGATGTTATCATAAATACACGTTTTTATTTTCTTTTACTCCTGTGAAGCACTTTGTGACTTTGTTCTGTACTTTACTAAATAAACTTTACTTAATTACCTGCACAGATGCGTGTTAGTGTCTGGATGACCATCCACTTGTGCTCAAAGGAGCTGGTCGACGTCTCCAGGATGGTGAGAAAAATCTCCCTGAAAAACACCTGAGACAGCACGGACGAAGACGTCAGTGTGACCAACATAAATCCTATAATAAAACAAAAAACTACAGGTGTGTTTGTGTATCTGTTATTCTGCGACCTGTACCTCAATCTGCATCTTCAGGTGGACCTTGAAGTGGGAGAGCAAGGTGAGGAAGATGGCCAGTGACAGCTCAAAGACCTCAGGCACAGAGGAGACACCGTTCTTGGACAGCGCCACGCACAGATACTGTTTGATGGCGTTCACGAACATCTCGTGGGTGCGAAACACCGGCCCAGCGCCCTGCAGCACGGACAGCAGCAGCTGCAGCGACACGATCTTGGACCGCAGCTCGTGGGACCTGCAGCGGGGAGGAAGCCACACAGTAATTTATCCACATGTGAAACACTTGAAGCTAAATTTCAGAAGGATATTCTAATAATAAAGTGAACCAATGACACTGTGAGAGTAAATTTAAAGGAGACAGTCTAAGAAATTTAAGAGGTGCTCAGTAGATATTGATGAGACTTAATGCACCATTAATAAATAGTGTTCCACTTTACTCTTCGCTGAGGGAAATACAAGATACTGGGGTTTAATGGTGCTGGCGTGGTATTCATTTAATGTAGGCCAGACTGACTTCTGCTTGAGCTTCTCCCGGCTCAGTTTACTTTGGCCAATTCACACTGACTGGCTCAGGGTGTAACGTTACGGTAACTAGAGATGACAGCAGGGTGGAAAATAGGCAAATTAACCTGCGGAGACTCAGATGAAAACAAAAACAAACAAAAAAAAAAAAAAAGAGGTAAAAGGGCGTGACTTGTCCCGTGTCAAAATGAAAGTGAAAACTTCCAATGCTTGTACAGAATGAGAAGTTACTAATCAATTAGATAGATGCATATATATCCTTATAAAGCCTTAAAAAAAAAATTAATGTCACCTATTAATAAACCACATGAACAGTCTACCTCATGGAATTAACTCATACTTCTGCAGGAGCTCTGTCTTATAAATGCCTAAAATGATCCATGTTTTTTTGTTTGTTGTTGTTGCTGTTTTTTGGTCTTTATCTCTTTCTAGGATTCTTTATTTTCATGTACATTTGTAGAGAAAATCCCTACAAATAGACTGTTTAAAATAAAAATATATAATTTATTCTAGATCAGGATGCTGCTAGAAAATATCTTCATGGCATTCAAGTCATAGACTCACTTTGGGTCTGGAGGTCCGTCGGCGAGGGGCTTCATCGAGAGTTTGCAGAGAGAGCGAAACACCAGGAAAGCGTCTTTCTGCAGGATGTGAGAGAAGCGGGCGGCGTTGTGGGGTCCCTGCAGGGCCTCGGCATCCTGAGACAGACGAGGGAAGTCGGCGTTACTTTTTATACCCGCGTCACAGGAAAAATCAAGGTGGCACCGCATGACTGGGAGCCTCTTACAGCAGCTCTCGTCCTGGTAACTTTCCCCCGTCGTGGGACTAATAAAGACACATCTTATCTTAAAAAAGGAAAGCAGCAGCTCAAATTTCAATTGTCTTCATGTCGGGACACTTCCATACTGATTGAGGTTTGTGGCAGAGCTCCAGATGGTCTCACCTGTCTCCTTTCTGCTCCTCAGGTAAACATTTATGTCTCTGTACCTCAACCATCTTACATCCACACTCCGTTAAAACTCAACCTGATACGGAGGTGGTTTCACTTTAAATCTCCTGTCGATATTCTCAATATGAGCGATGCAGATACTCGGGCCGAGGGAACACGTCATGTAGACAAACTAGTCGTACATTAGTGATGCCATTGTATAGACAATATACAACCTCATTACGTAGGATTTATTGTCTAACTTGGTTTATTGTGCACATTTAGCTTTCATTCCTGTAGCCTGCCTCATCTCTTAATTCTAATACTTAATATACACTGTTCCTAAGAATATTTAAGTAAATAAATAACGCTACACAATAAATTTAAGACCTTGAGATATCCTCAGTTTTAGACTTTGAGAAAATGGATCTTAAGTTTCCCAGCATCCTTCTGGTTCTAATTTCTGTTTAATAAAATTATTATTGTTATTATGAATGTTATTTCATTCCTTTGGAAAGTTTTATTTGTTAAAGTAACCGAGTGTTGGACTGCTGTGGTTTCAGTTATTTATAAGAGAAACAGATTTGGGAATTTGATTCATATGTTGCTGCCAATAAATAAACAATTGATACTTTCTCATTTCTTAATTTTAATATCAAACATCGACACAAAATCACCGTGGTCGACGTTGGCTGATACTGTAAAGCATCAAGCGATTCCTTTTTTTTTTTTTAAGTAGGTGAACTTACGAATGTTTTCAACACAAACGAATAAAGAATCAAACTCCCTAAACTTCAATCAGATGCCATTCATGTTTCAAAGTTAAACCACAGCAAAATACTGCAACTGCAAGCAACTATCAGATTAACTTTATCAATATTTCATATGTTTAAATGTTATTTCCACTGTGTTTCACTCAGGCTGCAGCCCCCCCCCCCTCACAGCAGACGCCTGATTAATAACTAATGTTGTTGACGGTGCTCACCAGCATGTCTGTGGAGGAAACAGAGGAGCGGTCCTCGATAATGCCGTTCATCTGCTGAGCCTCCGTTCTGACTCTGGGGGGCGCCACCTCGGTCTGCTCGGTGACGGGGTGGGCAGGCTGCTCGAGTCCTGGAGGAGAGGCCACAACGGACGTTTTCAGGTTGAGACCGAGACTAAAAGACTAATAAACAGAAAAAATAAACAGAAATAGGACACACAGGTAAGTTCTGACCTGCGCTGCTGTGCGTCTCAGTCGGCTGATGCTCGCCTTCGTCTCCTTCAGGCGCCGCCGACTCTGCTGGGTTTGGACTCCTCGCTGGTTTGTCTTCTTCCTCCGCTGGCTGAGCTGCTGCAGGAGGCGGCTCTGCACCCTCTTCTTCAAAAACTGAATCTAACGTAAAACAAATAAAAGAGTGTGAAAAAGACACGGAAGATTAAAGACGCTGCACAAAAAGATTTAAAGATGAAAAGATTCTTGGTGATTTGACGGTAGAGATTCGGGGATGTTTTTTTTCTGTATTCGTGATACTGTGTGATTTTGTGAATCCAGCTGTGATTTGGGCAGACATGGAGGAGGAGAGTGAAACTGTAAACATGGAGCAGGAGCATCCCACTGACAGGAGCCAGGCTGGTATTCATTTATTTAAATAATTATTTTCAGATTCATTATCTTTATTCTATTTATTATTATTATCATTATTATTATCATCTGACAGTGACAGTAGAGAGTGACAGGAAAAGCTCCATTTTGAAATAATGTTTTAACTCGAGTGCTGTCTCACGTAAAGCTGCTGAATAAACCAAATAGAAGAAGAAAACTAGAAAAGTGCAGATCTCCACCAGACGACCTCTGCTACGCCCAGCCATAAGCGAACCTAAACCTAACCTAACCGCTGAAGACACCACTACAAGAAACACTCTCTGATGGGCGAACAGACGTCGACACAACAGCTGTTTGTTTGTGTCGTGTTTTGTGTAACTTTTTTTATGGAACTTTTCTACGGGAGTCAGTTTTCGAGCTACGACAAAACCCAAATTTGGCCTGAAAAGACGAAGTAAAGCTTGTTTTCAGCTTTTCGCTCTGTGACGTCAACTTGAAGCAGCTGTCCGGCTGGTTAGAAAGGAGTCTCTGTATCACATGACGGTATAAAACTGTCAATAAAGGTTTTTTGTTGTGAATGGCCACAACAATTCAGGATGCAGACAGGGATGTTCCTGCTTACATACTAATGAAAGGTGATGAAGTATGGCATCATTATTATGAAACATTTCTTTACTAAATTTACACAACAATTACTGTATGATGATATAAACACATGATCTAAAGTTAGATATGCCATGATAGCAGATTTTGGACATATGGCTCCATCTTCGACTGAACAGGAACGTTAAAGCTCAAAGCTGGAGGCCCATCAGCGACGCACCTCTAGATGGTGTGACTTGTTCTTCTCCTCCATTCATCCGAGCGTTGCCGCCCTCCGGTTCTCCGTTGATTGACGGCATGTCTGGCTCTACCCGGTCCAGGTCGGGGGCTGGCGGAGGGGGCGTGGAGCTGGGGGCGGCAGTGAGGTCTGGAGAACTGGCTGCCGGGGACGGGGAGCTCTGGAGCTCCGGAGTGGGCGTCCGGTCAGAGCGAGGGGAGCCAGACCTCAGATTACCTGGGACTGGAGACGGGTTCTGCTGGGGAAGACGCAGCCGCTCCTTCTCCTGCTCCTGGGCCTCCAGAGCCTGAGGAGGAGGGGATGAAGAGGAGTTAGGACTGTAACGCTACAAAAACAAAATTCACATTTTGGGACATTTTCGGTGCGGCTACAGCAGAAAAAAATAAAAACATTTTGCTCTAAAAAAATAGAACCATCCAACGACAACTGAAACAGGAAAACTATATTTCTGTTTCTTGCAAGGAGTCATGACACCTGCTGTTACAAGCTGATTTATGGTCTGACTGTTACTAAAGTAGTTGAAACTGGCTCCACTTCCAGCAGCTACAACAACAATATGCTGCACTAACGTATTTAAAGTATATAAAGTGAAGTCACTGTGGTGCTGCATGTGGGGGAACCAGTTCAATGTCCAAACGTTTACTTTTGCTGCTTCACTTCTTACTTGGAGGTATTTACTCAGCCCAGTCAGTCAAAAAACTGTATGCCTCACCTGGCATGCATCACACCTGACTGCATTACCTCTCAAGAGTCTCAAGAGTGTACAAAAATAATATTACAACAAAATACACACAAAGGCAAACAACCAGATAAATAGATAAATGGCTCTAGTGAGTGTAAAAGGGGACATATTATGCAAAATGCACTTTTTAATGTCTTTTTTCAACATGAATATGTGTCTGTAGCGACTGTAAAGACACTCAAACTATGAGAAAAGACATCCTGCCCACTGAAAATCTACCTGCGAAGCATGCAAATTGGCTTTGGCTGCTAAAATGCTAAAACATGATGGAGCATTCAGACAGAAGCTGCTGAGATCAGTATGCAAAGTATGAGGAATATAAACATTCTTGTAGGACGCCAAAACACAAGAATGAACCTCAAGATGAGCAGATTAAGTCTAATCTAATGATCAGTCTACTGTACTTTTCCTCCCTCGTGACTTAGAGGTGCTTTTTGACCACAGCACAAATCAAACATGTTTAAATTTGCTTTGAACATCTTTACTCAAAGCCATTTTTGGGTGAAGGAGCTCTTTTTTCTTTTTTAACAATCTATCTGGGAATTATTGCAGCTCACTTACCGACAAAACACAAATATCTCTTAAAAGATATTATCAGCAGCCAGCAAGAAAGCTGTAACACAAAAATGGAGACAGACCGAACCTCCAACGATGAGACTGGATAAATAATGATAATAATGATGAATAATATCCGAAATGTTGAAAGAATGACTTTTACGCTAAGGTGGCGCTAATAAAGGTTTAAAAAGTCTTGCAACACTGGGAAAATGGATTGTGTTTGAGATGATTAATGATTTTTTACTGTATAAAGTGACATGAACGTATATGTGGCTGTTTATGTTTTGTTTGTTCTATTCTTATGCTTAAAACAAAATAGTGTTGCACTCAGTCGGCGTTATGGGTCTCTTTTTTGTGATTGAAACAGCTGTGACAGTAAAAGCTAACAGGCTACCGATGGCTAGCATATCCATGAACATGCTACAGCTGAGCAGCCGAAATATTCTGCAGGTACTGTTACTGTTCTGCACATTGGACTAACTGGATTATTTAACTATTTTGACAATAATTGTTTAGCTCACGTACCAAACGTTCAAAAGTTCACGCAGTGTTACACCTCTAAGAGGAATGGTTTTATACAAGGGAGTGTCTGTAAAGGATAAACTGATGTTCAGGATAGCTGTGGCACAGGAGCAGACAGTGACACTGTTAAACTGGACTAACAGCCTGGTTTTCCATGCGCGTGAAGATGACGTTGAGCATCTGTGTGAGCGTGGCCTTGGCGGTCGTCTGGTTGATGAGGTTGCGGCTGGCCAGGTAGATGTTGTAGCAGGTCCGGACGGTGAGCAGCACCGTGCCCTCGTGAATCTCTATGTGCGGGGAGGTCACGGTCGTCAGCAGGGCCTGGACAGAGGGAACAGGAAGTGAAGAGTTACCAGACTTGTTTAGAAGATGCTGCTGCTGCTGAATCATCCCTCAACTTCCCCGCTCATGCGTCACGCTAACGCTGCAAACGTTTGTTTCTCAGACTCTGCTGCAGTTTGGTCCGCAAACGTCCACGAGGCTGATTCATTTGAATATTATTTTGTGCTTCACGTTTGTATCAGTCAGCGTAAAATAAACTGCACCGACATTCAGGTCTCCCTCGGCAAGTGGATGTAATCCAAACAGATGCCGTTAATCTGTCCTATAAATCTTCCGTCAACATTGATAAAACTGCCTGCTTCTTTTAACCGGAGAGACTTTGCCCTTTCAGACCTACCAGGATGTGTATTTCAGTGAGCAGCTATGAATCACACCTACAGAGAGGGAGGCCAGGAAAAGTGAATAAATGTGATGAAAACATGGTAAAAGAGTGAACTAATTAGCCAACATTAAATGGCTAGATTATAATAAAAACTATATCACACATTGATCCTCCTCCAAAAATGCTGATTATGATAAAAATTAATATTGATTTCCTCCAGTACTGCGAGCCGTGACTGAAATTTTTCGTGCGTACAGGACTTAAGCGTCTCCATCCCGACTGTTTGACCTGAAAGCATCTGACATAAACAACAACACTGACAGCTGGAGGATCTGAAGGCTGCCAGATGTGCAGAGAGGTGTGGGGCGTACCTTGATGATCTGTAGCTGGACCCCCTCGTCCGTCTGCGGGCCCTGGAAGCAGTTGCAGATGGTTTCCACCAGCCGGTCGATCAGCCTCTTGCCGGGGGTCCTGCTGTCCGGGGCGTTGCCTGTGATGTGGCCGTACGCGATCAGCTTCTGCGGTGGAGGAAACAGCGCACAGGTGAGGGCAGCATGGCCAAGGTGTAATTATCAGAGTAGTCCGAGAGTCATTTTGTGGAGTGTGATGTGGAAAAAAATCACTAAATGTGTGTGATTTGTTTGTGCTGCTGTGAGTTCAGGGTTAATCTGAGTGGTGCTTGTGAGTTTTGCAGATAATCAGCCTAAATAATTTGATCATGAGATGAAATGATGCCAAAATAGCTTCGGTCAGAGAGCTGTTGCATCCCAGTGGAGCGGTGAGCGCAGGCATGGTCAGCTGATGTTTGTTTTTAGCCTTGGTGGCTAACACTACAAGGCAAGTATCTGTCGCTTAAAGTCCAGTAAATGGGGGGATTTTACCAGATAAAACCAGAAAAAAAGCAGACAAACCAGAGAGACAGAGGCCTGTCTGAAATTTTAATAGGTAAAATCCTCCGGTGTTATTGGACCGGACTAAATGCCAACGTTAGCCCTGCTGTGTTAGCCTACGAGGCTAAAAACAAACAGCTGGGCGGGTCAGACACTGGCTGCTAACCCTCTAGAGTTTCACATCAAAATAATCAATAATTTAATGTTAAACTTAAGAAAAGTTGAATGGTTGTTGTGAGAGATACAAACATAACGTGTCTCATAAAACCTGAGAGCTGACAGACTTTTTGCATGTTGTTTTATGGTCTCTAAAGTTGATAAAGGCCTTGTGTTTGCTCAGTCTATTGAAACTGACTCAGTATTTATAACTTATTGGTGTGTTCTGCACATTTAGCTTTTATTCATGTTGCCTGCCAATTAATAGGCTAAACAGTTTATCAATTCATGGTACTTTCTCTTCTCTTAATTCTATTACTTAATGTATTATGCTGTTAATAGATAAATAAGTTAATATCACTACACAATAAACAGAAGGCTTCAAACAGACTTATTTAGAGAATAGAATCTGAGCGGGTTTTTTGAAGAACTGTCAAAAACCAAAGTCAAAGAGTGTGACACATCCTGACTACATTTCCCATAATGCAGCTCAACTTCGTTAGACCCCCGGCCAGTACTGTGAATTAACTCCTGCCCCCAGTACGTCCAGCGACACACTGGACATACTTAAGGGATTAGAAGCGTGACCACACAAGTGTAGCTACCACAGAGGAAATAAAGATGGAGTGTGTGTCGAACATGGTGTCATTTTCAAGGTGTGTATCAGACATGTGAAACAAGTGCGGCAGGATTCACCTCCCTCGGCAGGTGAGTAATAAAACAAAACCTCTACCTGCGGCCAGTTGCATAAAAACAGAGCCACTTCACAGAAAAGAGAAAAAAATGGCCGCTGCAACAGTTACACATTTTAGTTAATTCAGTGGGAAAAAGGAGGATAGAGACTCCTCCTTGGGTTGCTATGGAGCCATGTAACCATAGCAACAGGGACGCAGTCAGAGCCTCTGTCTACAGTTTGTCACGACGCCGTACCAAGCTAGCTTATTTTACTATAACGCTGCTCCGTCAGCGTCTCATCCTCTGGACGCAACAAGCTGCAGGAAGTAAACTAATCCCCCCCTGGGCTCACCGACGCTTTGGATCACATGATCACTCTCTGATCACGTCTTTCATCGGTTTACGCTAATGTTCCTCGTTCGGCCTGTGATCTGGATGCTTTTGTCTGCGGAAAATCAGGGCACGGTAAAGTCGGCACGAGCGATCATGTCACATCTAGCTGCTTCAGTGAAGTCACACATAACCATTTGTTTGTTTGAGAAAATCCTGATATTGATTTGGGAACAGCGACGTAGCTGGTTAGCTGCTACTGTTGTTGTTAATCATGCTGTGAAATTATAGCATAACGTTAGCTTTCTGGCTGACAGCTGAGCCAAAGGGATCTGTGAGCTGAGCCGACTAGAAATATCTCCCGTTTCCAAGTCGTATCTTCCACTGCATAAGAACCTAATGGGAAGGTAACGATCGTACCAGGTATTAGTCAGACCCTCAGGCGTTAACAGGGTGAATGGTTTGTGAAAAACGCATGAAAATACAAACAAATGGTGCTAATTGTTTTCTTGTGGTCGTGGTATAAGCAGGCACCTCGTTGGGTATCATCACTTTCGTGTCAGATAATAAAATACCACAAAAACTAACAAATGATGCTGTAATTTGTAACACAGCCTAATGACAGGAGAGGTGATGAACTTTCTTACCTCAAATAAAGTTCATCTTGTTATTTATGCGTCAGACGGGCTTAATTAAACTAGTCTAACCTGACAATTTAAGGCCAAGACTAGTCTTAAACTTTGTGCAACTGGCCCCTGCTGGTAAAAAATGCAGCAGTGATGAAGGAGAGCAGAAGGTGTTGACTTAATTTAACTGAGAGTGTGTGTGTGTGTGTGTGTGTGTGTGTGTGTGTGTTGGTGTGTTGGTGTGTTGGTGTGTATTAACCTGCAGGCAGTCCAAAGAGGTGCTGACTATCCGGGGGGACTTTGACTGACAGGCCAACTCGAAGGGCAGCACGTATTTGTCGGCCTCGATGTAGTTGGCTCTGGGCGGGACCACCGTGCCATCCCTGCAGGGGTGACAGGGGAGCAAACAGCTGTGGGAACCAGACAACAATAGCAGTTTACCACAAACACTCAGTCAGTCACAAAAGTCAAACTTCACAGAGTGCAGTGTAAAGCACTTCGCTGCACATTTAAATCTTCATAGTGCTGATTTTTACAGAGAATTTACACTTTTAAACCTTAGAGGAGCTTAATGGCTTATTGTTAAATAACAGCCTGACTACAGCAGAGGGTTTATCACCTGAAGGATGTTTGAAGTGCTGCTCTTATGCTCCAAAGTAGCAGCTATAAAAGCAGCAAATCACCTTAGTCACAAATCATAGCGAGCAGCAGGGGTTTACTGCAAGCTGCTTCAGGGCAAACCTTAGCTTCATGACTCACATCACAAAAAATAAAATAAGGAAAAAGGCTTGAAGCTACAGTGACTTTCATTTCATTCATTCATTTGGGAGGGAAAAGGTAGCAGCACTTACTTTTGTTTTTCAAGCTCTGCCTTGATTTCATCTGCGGGGGGGAGACACAGGAGATCAAATGTTAGTCATGGGTGAACTTTGACCCTTTCAGCTCACAGCGCTGGACACGATTTGACTGCAGATCGGGGGGTTAACGGGCCAATCGCAAACCAGCAGTATAGCAGGACACAGCGCTAATTTCCTTACGTTTCATCTGGCAGACAAGTGATGTTACTGGTCAACCTAAACGATTTAATCCGAGATTATACGCACGCATTCTTCTTTTCCACAAGTGGTTCAACTGAACAGCCTCTTTCAGATTAGAGGTCAACCGACTGTGGTTTTTTTTTTTTTTTTTTTTTTTTTTTACACGGCCAATATAATAATGATAGTTTGGAGCAGTGATTCTCAAAGTGTGGTCCTTGGACCCCCTGGGGCTCCTTGAGGGGGGGGGGTCACCACTCGTAAAACAACACCAGAATCTGGTGGACTATTTTGTTCATGCATCTCATAAACTTTCTATAATAAACGCATCTAAAAACAAATCAGACGAGGACTAAATCTTATGAAATCTGGGTCTATTTTGCAGTTTCGGGGTTCCTTGATGTGAAAAAAGTTCGAGAGCAACTAGTTTAGAGCAGGACGAAGCAAATAGTCAATAATACATATACAATAAGTGCCTAGATAAATGTATAAATGTAAATCTGGAGCTGAACATTAAACTAATCGCTAAAATAAGTCCGTGGGTGGACCCTACTTTCTTCTTAAACTGTATTTTAGAGCAGGATGAAAGAAGCCGCCTTAATAATCCTGTTTATAAGGTGAATTAACCCTTTATCACCGGTGGAGGCTGCTGGAGCCGCCGCCAATAGTTTGTAAAACGTCCCAATGGCGCCCAAATTAATCAGCCGACCTCTAATTCAGATCTTTCTTTTGTTCCCATCTGTTCTGCTATCAAAGCTTTTCTCCCTGAATCAGCCTTTTTTTTTTTTTTTTTTTAAACGGCAGAATGAAAGAATCTGTCCAGCTCCACACACACACACACACACACACACACACACACACACAGATAAATACAGCTATCCAGTGAGTAACAGTGTGCTTTCAGTCACATGTGACCAACCAAATCGATTTGATCCACACACACAATGCAGGAGCGGACACTACTAAACTCAACCCACATCACAGGAAATCAGCTTGTGCAATATTTACCAGAAATGTCACAATTACTGCTGCAGTGACGACAGCTTTTTTTTTTAAAGAAACTGAAGGAATGTGCGACATATAGCACATATAGCACATATAGCACGGTTTCTTTCTCCGTGATGTATAAATTAGTCCTGGATCTAAATATAGAAAGTATTAATAACACTCAAGCTATCTGTGTTTAGTCACCAGACTAAGCTCCTCTGTTTCACTTAAAAACAGCCATTAACAACTAATCTCCCTTTCCACAGCACGGCTGTTTAATCATGCAGGAAGCAGAAGGAGAGACGCGCAACCTGCAGCATCACATTTTAGCGTTTGGAAACGTGCGTTGGGTTTACCAAAAATCAGCAGCCAACATTTGTGTTGCGAGGAGCGGACAGGGAGTGTTGTGTTCTGCCGTTTGTCATGAATAATGAGAGAGTGTCTCCGGCGGACAGGGAGGACGGAGAGCAGACAAAGCAGCTCAAATACACCGACCTGTTTGCCCACTTCTCTCTCACTGACATTTAACTTCTCTGCAGCCCAGAACTGCACCTTAATATTGCCTCACCTGCGATAAGACAGACACAGTGTGGGAAAAAAAAAACACCCTCAGACTTTAAGATTAGAGAATCATATGCTTATTAAAGCCTCTACAAAAACATGGAGTGCACCTGATTTTTTTTTGGACAATATGATGTCTCCAGCTTTGCATCCAATCTGATCGGATCATTTAAAACGTCCCCAGGCTGCATGCAAAAACCTGCTTTCCTGTCTTATACACCAAGGCTGCAGAATACAATGACCTGAGAAACACTTCCTTCAGGGCAGACCTCTAAAAGGTATCCACAGAAGGAAGTGTGCGTCCATTTTGCACAACTTTAACCTGGAGATGGACAAAACTTTTACTTTTAACTTATTTGTCAAGCTTTATACGTGCTCCATCAGTGAAACTGTTCTTCTAAAGTGAGGACTCTTTCTCTAATGTGCCTTTTAAGTATCATAGCAGTGCTACATGTGGTGTAGTTTGTCTCTGCACTGCATTGACCAGGACTCTTCTGTCTGAATAAATACGAGCCTGCTGTGTGTAACACTATCCCTGATTGTGTTGAATGGAAAAGCACGGACGTCAGAGTATCCTGGAGTTGGGTAGCCGGTGTGTCTGGGTGCAGAGCAGGACTGAGCTGTCTGGCCGGGTGACAACGCTACGTACAACACAGGGATTGGTCTGTTTTGGCTAGCTGGCTAACCTGGCTAACCTAGCTTAGCCCCTGCTAGGTAAACGACAGCTAACCCATTAGCTTGTTTACGGCGACGTTGACAGTGATGGCGGCGGGGTGAAGCGTCGGATAATGAACAGGAATGTGTCAAAGTGATGTCCACACACACATATAAACACACACACACAGACGTATATATATATATTAGCCAAGCTGTGAACGTCAACGGTCAGCTGAACGGGCGGCGGAGGCCACTCTGAATGCTAAAGCTAACGCTAGCTAACTAAGCTAGCTCCCTCCCTCCTCTCTCTCTCTTCTCCCAGACACAACCGAAATGTTTCGGCATGAAACAACAAAACAAACAAACCAAACCCGCTCACCAAGCGCCACCTGGCAGGCTTTGCGCAGCTGGCTGTGCTGGCTCCTCTTCACCTCCTTGTCCGAGAGGATTTTCTCCAGCGCCCTGGACAGAAACATGCTCTTGGTTTTGCTGTTTTCTGAATTCGCCTTAGAGTGCTGCTGCTGCTGCTGCTGCTGTTGCTGTTGCTGTTGTTGTGTTTGTTGTTGTTGTTGTTGCATCTCTCGGTCTCCTCTCTCAGGCCGTCATCTTCGGCCTGGACCCTGCGCGGGCAGGTGACAAGAGAAGAAGCTAACCAAAGCCAGACTATCGGTGTCAGCCCACTGGAGTCAGCTCAGCGCCGCCATGCTGCTTCCACGTCACATCACGTGACTCCCGGCTGTCTGGGGCAGGGGGAGGAGGAAGGGGGGCAGTTAGCCTCCCACCAGGGGTAAAACAGCTAAACCACCACAGTGCAAAACCAGCCCGGTTAAATAAACCTTAAAGGAGCTTTAGAGGTTTAAACCGCAGAAATGTTTGAGGTGCAGTTCCTCAAATGCCCTGCAGGTGGCGCAAAACACCACAAGGACACTAAAAGTGAACACCTGCTCAGGTAACCTGCTGTGCGCCACAACACTGAGCTGTATAAGACTATTATTGATGCCCTGCACCTCTATTTTATTCTGTTTTATTTTCAGGTGCAGGTGTCTTTTATCAGGTTGTAACTTCTTTAACACTTGTTGTACAACTTCTGCTTATTTTTACTTAAAAATAAATTAAAATAAAAAAAGGGTGTCACTTGCTATATATTGCACAATTTCCCTTTCAATACAAAATAAAATAAAAATATGATGTAGTACCTGCTACATATTGTAGCATAAGTTGTATAAATGTATATATATCACATATTTAAGTTTTACTTTAAGTTAAAAAGAATCTGCTGGTATGTAATTCAATATAATCTACAATTTCTATTTAAATGAAACAAAAAATAAACTAAAAATATGATTTGTCACTTGCTTTATATTGTAGTACAATTTGTTATTCAATAAAAAAATAAAATAAAAAGGATGTTGTTATATATTGTACAAGTTTTACCTCAATAAAAATGTGGGAAAAAAATGTTCTATTAATTATCTATAATTTCTATTTAGATACAATAAAACTAAATTAAAAAGATGATATATCAGATATTTTGTATTACAATTTCTACTTAATAATACTACTACTTAATAATTTATAAATATATAAATAAAATATTTATATTATTCAAGTTTTAATTTAGTAAAACATTTTAAAAATCTGTTTATCATAAAATGCAATTCATATTTGAATAAATAATATACCACTTGCTACATATTGTTGTAAAATTTCTACTTCAATAAAAAAAAAAAGATATTGCATCACTTTGTTATACATTGCTGTACAATTTCTATTTAAAAAAAAACAAAAAAAAAACTGCTGTGTGTTACATAGTTTAATATAAAACTTCTATAATTTCTACTCAAATAGAAATTTTTTTTTAAAAAAATGCTGGTACCACCTGCTATATATAATCTATAATAATAATAATCTGCTGTGTACTTTATACTCAAATATGTTTTCTACCCATTGACAGACACCAAACGGAGACTGTTGCTACATATTAGTTTATTTCATCCAGCTCCTCAGATCAGCAATTACAGGTATACGTCATTTTATTCATATTCATCTCCAGTTGAATCTTAAAACATTTTCATTAAATGTGATAAAAATGTACATCATATATAGCATCGATATGAAAATACTGACAATCTTCATTACAAATCTATACCATAGGATTTATCTGGCAAGCAAAAAAAAAATAAAATCACTTAAAAAAAAACAAAAAAAAGCCTGTTCTGAGGTTGTGCTAATACAACTGTTTCTCTCCCACTAAATATATTGATAATTCACAGTATGGAAAAAAAAAAAATAATAATAATAATAGTGTCACATCTTGCTTTAGCCAGAACAGTAAAAAAAAATAATAAAATCACCCGCTAAAATCACCTCCTATTGGGCAACAACACCTACGATGAGATTCATGAGCAAAACAAACAATCAAACAATGAATAAACAAAAAAACAAACACATCAGTTATAAAAAAATAAAGTCATAAAATGTGTACAAAGAAAGAAAATATGCAGACGCATGATTAGAGAATAAATAACAACGCCGCCGTGGTTACAATCCCAGTGTCCTGTGGTGTAGAGTTTAGAGATAAAGAAAATAAATTAACATTGATTTCTAATGAGAGTCGTGCTATTGAACGTCGGGAATGAACAGAGAGAAGAAGAGTCCCGCCAGCAGTCTGTGGACCATAAAAAGGCGAAAAAGAGACAGTACTTTCATATAAATACACCAGAGGACGTGTATTAGTTTCCAGTCGCCGATTTTAAAACCACATCCACTGAAATTAGTTTTGTCTATGTTTTTTTGCCACCAGACTCTATTGAAAAAAAACTAATTTTACAGCCAGATATTCGCCATCTGACAAACAGGACTACAGGTGAACATTGGCGTGTCGGTGATCTGTATGGACGTACCGTGTTTCATCACAAGTGCACATGGGTTCAGACGAAGCAAAATAAACATTACTGACTGTGTGCGTGTGTGTGTGTGTGTGTGTGTGTGTGAGAGAGATAAAATCCATCCTGAAGTCAATGTTATAACTTTTACCAGGAGAGCAAATGCTGACGATCAATAAAGGCAAATCAGCTGTCAGCTCAGGGAGGCGTTTAGCAGCAGCAGCAGCAGCAGTGTGTGAGGTTAATGGATGTGTTATGCGTCCAATAAATGTTATGGATCCATTTCAACAAACAGCCAAAGCCGGGATTGCTTCTTTCTGCAGAGAACGTTTCATGGTGGGACGTGATCAGAAATTGATTTTCTGAATGATCTCATCAGTCATTTCACTGGAAATTTAAGTGCAAAAATCCCACAAATACGAATTAAAACTGCACTGTGACAATTGGTTGGTTAAAAACAGATGAAAAAAAAACTGCAACTCAACTGTATTTAAAAGCTTAAAGATCCTACATTTGCCTCAAATGGTTTGGACATTAAAATTTTTTTTTAAAAACTCTGTGCTGGAAGACAATCAAACCACAAGATTTGATAAAATGGAAAAAGTGAAAGTCATTCAGGAGGTGAAATTATGAAGAAAGCGACACATTAAATAAGATGAGGAAGATGGAAGATGTGTCTGAGAAAAGGTGTTTTGTTCAATTTAAAGTCTTGATTACAGGAATTGTAAATTTGGATGTAGTTAATTGATAGCTTTAAATTAAAGTATATCCAAAAAAATTACTTGTTGTTGCCACTGACAGATTCAGACTTCACAGGAAGGATTCCTACAGAGACACACCTGAAAGTCCCTTTTTGTTTAGCTGGTTTATTGCACTACTCAAATCCACCAGACTCCACTGACAAAAACAGCAGTTTTACCTCAGGAGTGGCTGATCTACTGCTGCCTCTGATTTGTTTGTTCTAATTTGTTTGTGTGATTGCGTGTTACACAAATGTTGTGTTAGATCGCAGCTAACGGTTTAAAACACCAAAATGAAAAAAACAACACTAATAAACTAACTCATCGGGACGGAAATAGACCAACAACTTTCATGTTAAATTACTGTTTTAGTGAATGTAGTCTGGTGTGTGTGCAGAGAGCGATATAACGGCTGTTTGTGGTTAAACCAAAAGGATCTTCCAGGTCTCTCTCTGTAGGGATCCTTTCCATGATGCTGTCACACACTTAGACAATCACACTTAACAATCTGAGCCTAAAACAAGCAGTTTTAGTGGACCTACTTTTTGATTGGATGCAATTACTACCAAAGGATTTCATAATAATGCACCACAGCTCGCTGCTGCACGTGGTCTAGTGGACCAAAGTCATTGCGAACCCTAAAAATGTGTAAATAAGGCCCAGGTTTCAATATACCAGAGTTATCTTTCAGTGAATGAAATCAGTGCAGCTTTAAAATGACAAAAACAATGAATTTTGAAGAATTTCAAACATTTTTAAAATAATCTGCCGATAAAGTCTTTGCTGGGGAAATACAGATCAGAGCCAATACACCGTGTGCGTGACGCAGACCTGCCTCACCTTCACCAAACACAGAGGAAATCCATTAGAGCCTCACTGTACCTGCACGAGTGTTTGTTTAAATATGACCCAGTCTGACCGGGGCTGATTTAGAGATACAGACGCTCCTGTTATTCACCGTACGCGCTGCTCGCTGCGACGTCTGATCATTAAATTAGAGTCCAGCTATTGATCTGCCATTTAGGCAGAGAGTCAATATCTAGTAGCATCTATGAACACAGTTCTACAGCATTACATTCTCTCGTAGCGTGTCCTCAATTGAATTCTACAAGGACGAAGATACAAGCGGGAAAAGGTTGCAGAAATACTGGAAACATCCAAAGTGATCTGTGGAAAACAGACGGAGATGAATACACTCTGAGAGGAGATATGTGGAGTCATGGTCCAGACAGAAAACAAACCAAAACAAACACAAATTAAAATCACCTTCACATTCTGTTATTCGTACACATGCAGCAGGGGAAATAGCCCTTGTCGTGGGAGGGAGAGGAAGTGCAACACGAGGGAAATATGAGAGGGGAAATTAACTCTGAGAGCAGGTTATCTTCTCACATTTTACCCCCCCACCCCCCCCCCACCTCTATGGTGTCAGACGCAAGATAGAGAAAAGGAAAACATTAAAATAATAATATAAAACACAGGCGTAATGGAACAGGGATGTCCACTTCTCAGGAATCATTAAAATCATCAGTCAGTCATTAAAACAGCAGGTAAAGAGCAGAAAAAACAGTCAACAACAGCGATTAAAAAGCATCTGAGCCGACACAAAGAACCCAGATTTGTTTTGTCTTTTTCTTTCTTTCTTTTTTTTTTTTAAAGGAGCCTTCTCCTCAAAATAAAAGCTACAGTATTATTGCAGATTTCAGCGCTCAGTCGACAGCCGCGGTGCTGGGTTGTGTGGTGGAAAGTACTGTAACTCGTACCGATCACGTGCTGCGGTCACTGGGGAGGGAGGTGGAGGTGGTCGTGGTGGTGCAGGGGGAGCATGGCGTGACGAGGCGTGAAGAAAAACGACCACGGATTGTCAGCAAGCACTTAAAAAGTCCTACGTCTGTGTGGGTTTGTGATTTAGTTTCGCCCTCCGGTGGAAGCTCAGCGTAACAACAGTTTTTGGGCTACAAACAAATAAACAAACCGCCAAATTACACTTCTTTTTTTTTTCCTTCTTCTTCTTCTTTACATTTTCGTGCCTGCAGAACCTGGAGGAGGGGCGGCATCACCACTATGGCACACGTGCGTCGTCATTGGCATGTAGAGGAGCAAAGTATGACGGACCTGTAAATGTTGTTTATATGATGTTAATATAAAGATGGACGACACCCTCCAAACTCCTCGTGCCTCCTTTTACTCCTTTTGTTGATCATTTTTCCTCTTAATCAATTTATTAATCTCATTACTATTGTTGCTGTGATGATTTATGTGTTTGTTTTGAGGTTTCGTGACCGGAGTCAGGTGAGGAGGAGGAGGATGAATGTTTGCTCATGTTTAGATAAACATCTCTTTTGGTCTGTGCTGCTTGTACTGAACTGTCTGACTGCACTCAGTAAAGAGATTGGGGGGGAAAATAAAGATGGACGACATGACAGCTCCCCGGAAACATCTAGCAGCTGCAGAATAGATCATAAAACCCGTCCCCTCTGTGTGAGCGGTTGAATAAATTCTCTCCTCTTATGACGTCATAAGGTGACATGAAGATGCCAAAAGTGAGACCGAAGCGCACAGATTGTTCTGCTCACCTGAAATGAAACAGCTGCAGCAACAATGTTTGGTATGAGAAAAAAAGTGAAGTGTTTCTTGGAACATTAAACTTTATGTAGTAGGACCTCTCGATCACAGCATGAGCTTCATAATGAGCAGAATACGGGACCTTTAATCAGTTATTTGATGCTACTGTGGAACAAGCTGGATGTCTGCCAACACTGTCACTGATTTCAATCTGCAACTTATTTTTTGTACTAATTTTGTGTTGTGTATTGAATGAAAGTTTGTTATTTGCTTGTTTCCTTCTTGTGTTTTTATTGTTTTTAACATGTTTTTCAGTCTTATTTTTCTATGTTCCTGTTAAGCTCTTTGATTTGCCTTCTGTCTGAATCGTGCCATGTAAATAAACTTGCATCCCGTATAAAAAAAAGGGGCTAAAACATCATAATTGACAGAATTTAACACCCGGTCGGGTCGAGCAGGTATATTTGGAGCCGCAGTAAGATGGCAGCCCCTGTGTCTGGGATATTTTGGCTTCGTTTTTTCTTTTTTGTACAGTGGGAGGAAGAGGAGACGTGTCGTCCATCTTTAAAATCAGCGTGTGGTTTGGATGTACAAACATTTATGTGTCAGTGTGGTGGGCGTTAATATGTACACACGTCATTGTGCTTCTCAGGTGCAGTCTGATGCTGCAGGACGTTCCTGTGTTTGATCGGCTGATCCATGATCCCACCGGCGTGTGCGTGTGTGTGGTATTTTAGTGTGTGTCTCTCTGGTTTCCAGTGTTCAGTGTGTTAATGTCGCTTCTACAGAGTTATAACAGTGCCGTCCTCCTCCAGACTCCGCCTCTCCATTACTCTGTCCGGCGAAGGCGTGGTCGAAGTGGCGTTGGTGTTGTTTAGCGATCCGTTGCTGCCACTGGCGGGCACGGTCCCGTTGGCGTTGATGGGGAGGGCAAAGGTGGAGGCGGAGGCGGTGGCTGTGCGGAGGTTGAGGTGCGGCTCGTAGCGAGGCAGCGAGGGCATGCTGTAGTTGGAGGGGGCACGTCTGATGGGCTCAGCCTCGCCGCCCGCCTCGATAACCAGGTCCTCGTCGTCCTCGTCGCTCTCCAGCTCTCCGACGGGGAAGTTCTGGATGATGTGCGACGGCATGGAGGCCACGGCACCGACCCCACTGTGCGATGAGTAGCCATAGTAGCTGGCACCGCTGTCCGACGAGCGTCCCGAGCTACCAGATGCCGCACCGCCGCCTCCTCCACCTCCTCCTCCACTGCGAACAACATTGTTCCGCTGGTTGGCGGGCTTGACGGTGATGATGAGGTTGTGGCTGTTGGCGATCATCATGTCCGTCACCTGGTCCAGAGACTTTCCAGCCACCTCAATGCCGTTAACCTCCAGCACCTCGTCATTAACCGCCAGCAGGCCGGTGCTCTCCGCCAGCCCCCCGGGCACCATGCGGGAGATAAATATCCCCGGGACCTTCTCCAGGCCCTGCGGGGTGACCCGCACGCTGGAGCCATCGCGGATGTAGAAGCCCAGCGGTTTCTCCTGGCCGTGCTTGTACAGGCGAACACGTCGGTGCGTCTCGGGGAGGATGTCCACATCGATGATGGAGGAGACGGGGCGGAAGTCCTTCGGGAGGCTGATGATCACCGGCGGTTTTTTCCTGTTGGTGTCGGGCCGCAGAAGAACCGCCGAAAGCACCGTGTTCTTCTTCCTGGTGAGCGAGTCGGTGCCAAAGGTCGCGTAGTCGGCTTCCTCTGCAAAATAAAAGACAGGGGAAGTAGAAATGTTGAAGCGCAGAAGAGGAAGAGAGGGCGAAGATGTGGCACAGAGACAAAAAGGGGAAAAGGTGTCAGACAGAAAGGGAAGAGAGACACAAAGAGGACGTGCGTTAACAAAAGCTGGTTAATTCTCCACTAACGCTGCACGGGGATCATTACAGTCGTTATTCAGGCCGACGCTCTGTTGCATCATGTAGTTTCAGGAGAATGAATAACGCTTTGCAGCGGAGCAGCTCTCAGCCCGAGGCATCCCTGCAGGGCGTCTCTGCTGAACACACACAAGACACTAATCCCCACAACTCCCCTCAGGTCGTACTGATGCAAAAAAAGGAAAATGCCACACCTGCCAAGCGGGCACTCAGTCCAACACACACTCCTTCATCAGCACTCTTTGACGTGCTGCCACCAGCCTTTGTGGGTGGCAGCAGGTGCATATGGTGGGCAGAGATGCTGCGTTATAGATTTAATGAGCATATGGTGGGTGTCAGACTGTCCGTGTGAATCATCACTTCTTAGCCGGAGATACAAAATTCAAGAAATGCATCAAGTCACCGAATGAAGTCTCTATCACAAGCTGCTGAATGGACGAGATGTGGCGTGATTGTTGGGGAGCTTTAAAAGAGCAGAGGCTTTATGCTAAGCTAAGCTGAATGTAGTTTCACATTGAACACACTGACACCAATATTCTCATTTAAGTGAAGCACATGTGAAACGTTATGGTTTTCTTTTAATTGCAGATACCGTGATTACATAATTCACAGTTTAATTATCTTGTCTATTTGTGTGTGTAAATGCACGTAAAGCTCAATTAAAATATTCAATCTACTCCTTTAAAGATTCTTTTGGCATGCCTGTTTCAGATAAGAGACGGAGTAGGTCTGACGTGCCAAAAAGGTCACATTCGAGCCAAAAATATAACAAGTCATATTTCGGCTGCATGAGTCACCAGGATGCCGTGAAATCCTGCCCTTTTTCTTTTTCTTTTTATGCACATACTAAAGAACGAGGGCTGGCCAGGTGAGGGAGGGGAAAACTGGACCTTTGATCTGTAATAGTTAACCAGCATAATACAGGCAGCTAAACATTAACATATTTGAGACTTTCATTTTGTCTGTTTTGTCTCTCAGTCCGATTTTGTCTATTTCTGGTGTTATTTTTAACAGCTGTCTTTTGATTTGTGTCCTCAGCTTTTTCACCTGTTCCACATTCGCCACTTTGTGCCGTTTTTGCAGCACTTTGTAAACTCTGTTTTTAGATGAAAGCGCTCTAAAAATAAAGCACTGGCAATCTTACAATGAATACCTCTCCCCTCGCTGTTTGTCACTCCCTCAGAGTGTGTGTGTGTGTGTGTGTGTGTGTGTGTGTGTGTGTGTGTGTGTGAGTAATCTGGGAAAATATCCATTCAGGTGGCTGATAAAGATTCCAGCTCTCAGGTTCAGGTACGCACCCCACCACTCCCCTCTCCATCCCTAAAACCAAAACAAAGGATCAACTGTCCCGAGAAAGAGCGCCAGGCTCGCGTTTCAGTTCCCATGAGGCACGAGTCTAGTGTATACACACTTACTCTATATCTCTGCCAGCCCTGACCTTATGGACAAACTCCACGTGAGAGAAAAGAAAAGACAGAAACGACAGAGTGTGGGAGGTGAAAACGCTGAAACGTTAGTTCCATCATCAGCTCTGTTCCTGTTTGGACTGGTCCTCCTACACGCCTAACCTTTGGTGTGCATGTAAACGCCACCATAAAGAGGAGCCTTATGCAAAAAGAGGCGTACAGGTGGGACAGGTCAGGTTGTTCCCGCTGGGCAGTGATGCACAAGAGGAGGCGACGCTTCACATCTCATTTCACTCTTTCTGGACCTCTTTTCATCTAAACCATCCCTCTCCATCTCCAGCATATGAAAGAGCAGAGCTGACAATGGAGTTGTAGTTGAGGAGAGAGAATAGGACAGTCCCTCAGGGCCACACACACAGACACACACACACCAACACACACACACACACACACACACACACACACACACACACACACACACACACGGCAGAGATGCAAATGGTATTAGCATGCAGCTTCCTGACCACAGCATGTGTGAGCCAGCACACACAAATCAAAACATATGCGGGCATGCACAAGCAGGCATTAATTTAAACACACACACACACACACACACACACACACACACACACACACACACACACACACACACACACACACACACACACACACACACACACACACACACACACACACACACACACACACACACACACACGCCTATATGAGGGGTTCGTCTCTGGTTAGTGGTGATGTCTGAGCACTAATGAACAGCAGCACAGAGAAACCCAACACCCTGACGAACCATAGCTACATTACAGCTCATTAGAGCACAGAAGCAAAGCTCTCAGTCTAATTGGCTACCAAGGCCTACAGGCACACACACACACACACACACACACACACATTTACACACGGTGCTCCAGAATAATACTCTAAATAATAATAATACACTAAAAATACAACAGATAATCTAACTTTCTGTCTTTAAAATAAACACTGTACGGCTGGTGAGCAGCAACGATCAGACTTTCTCCTCAAAAAAAGGGAAATTATTACACCACTAATGTAGAAAAAAGGTGATCACATGTTTGGGAAAATCAATCTTATGCTGCGTAACGTGTTACAAACAAAGCTGAGCTTATTTACTTATAGCTTTATTTATAGCTTATTTACCAACACTAACAAAAAAAATGCAGCTTGGCAGAAAGTGGCAGCCTGAGCGTCACTCAGCTAGCTAGCTAACATTAGCTTCTGCGCATTGCTACTACATTGTGTTTACTAGCCGTGACCCATGACATTGACGTCGGAGTGCTTGAGCAACACTTTGTGTTTTGTATCCCGTCGGATGTGAAACATGGTCAAAATCTCCCCTTCTGCTCCCGAGTGATGGCGCTGAGAAGAGTTTTTAATCAAATTATGTGTTTTTTGGACATTAAACCATAAAAACTAAGCCTGAACTTGAAAAAGAGCAGAATCTATGACCTTTAAGCCATACAGAGTCTCCGCAGTGCTCCTTTAACAACCGCAGATTAACTCCCTGTGGCCTTTGCCAAAGCTGGACAATAACCAGATAACAGAGAACACACCTGAAGTGTATAAGCACAGACCCTGAACAAAATCATAATCTCCGGCCAAGCACCGGCACAGGTTTGGTATTCCAGCTATGCGGCAGCTGCTGTGATTTCCCACACTTTGAATGGAGTCAGTGAGGGGCAAAGGAAGCGAAGCAGTGGAGGAGAAAATGACAACCCAACAACGCATCGTCACACGTGAGGACACACACAGTGATGCCTAGTCTCACACACACACACACACACACACACACACACACACACACACAGACACTAATGCATCTCTATCCTGCCTCTGAAGGGACTAGGACGGCTCTGCCTAAGGAGAGGAAACCACTTGTGTGAACCAGCGTGCGTCACTTGAACACATCATCTTGCTCGCTGCTCTATTCTTCAGACTCCCTCAGCTTTGGGCTTTAAAAGAGTGGATGCTAACGGCTCAGAATAAGTGGGACGTGCAGGCACTGGGAGCACGCCACGGCTACTGACACCATTATCTCCATCCCTGACACCAACTGCTTACCCCGACTGAAGAATACTACAGGAAATGTATTACACAAGTGCACATCTGTAGAGGATATTAACACACTTCCTCCTGCAGGTGCAGCCAGTCAGACACATTAGCACTGATGATGAAGCAGGACGTCGAGGCTCTGGATGAACGCTGACGACGACAGCAACGACCTGCTGCTTCGCTGTGCTTCTACCTGGAGCTGCGTCAGGGAAATATGATACTGCGTCCAGGTGACACTACACAGTCAGGAAGGAGCTACAGCACAGTGACAAGTATCACTGCTGCTACTACTGATGATAGTACTACTGATACTATTACTACAACTACTACAACAACAACTAATGATACTACTACTACTGATAGTACTAATGATACTACTACTACTACTAATAGTACTAATGATACTACTACTACTACTGACAGTACTAATGATACTACTACTACTACTGATAGTACTAATGATACTACTACTACTACTGACAGTACTAATGATACTACTACTACTACTGATAGTACTAATGATACTACTACTACTACTACTGACAGTACTAATGATACTACTACTGATAGTACTAATGATACTACTACTACTACTGACAGTACTAATGATACTACTACTACTACTGACAGTACTAATGATACTACTACTGACAGTACTAATGATACTACTACTACTACTGACAGTACTAATGATACTACTACTACTACTGATAGTACTAATGATACTACTACTACTACTGACAGTACTAATGATACTACTACTACTACTGATAGTACTAATGATACTACTACTACTACTGATAGTACTAATGATACTACTACTACTGACAGTACTAATGATACTTCTACTACTACTGATAGTACTAATGATACTACTACTACTGACAGTACTAATGATACTACTACTACTGATAGTACTAATGATACTACTACTACTGATAGTACTAATGATACTACTACTACTACTGATAGTACTAATGATACTACTACTACTAATAGTACTAATGATACTACTACTACTGACAGTACTAATGATACTACTACTACTGATAGTACTAATGATACTACTACTACTGATAGTACTAATGATACTACTACTACTACTGATAGTACTAATGATACTACTACTACTGATAGTACTAATGATACTACTACTACTACTGATAGTACTAATGATACTACTACTACTAATAGTACTAATGATACTACTACTACTACTAATAGTACTAATGATACTACTACTACTACTACTGACAGTACTAATGATACTACTGCTGCTGCTGCTGCTGCTGATACTGCTTTTAATACTACTAGTGATACTACTGCTGCTACTAAAACTACTACTACTGCTTTTCTTCTACTGCTACAACTACTACTACTACTACTACTAATAAGACAACCACCACCACTATTATAAAACTGCCTGTGATTGGTCAGTCACAACCTAGTCCCGCCCTAAAGCATACCCCACGTGGGACCATAATTTACTAAATGAACGTCCTGCTGTGTTGAAGAAGACTGTAAACTAGCGACTGAGACCATAAATATATAAATAAATATTCAATGTAGCGTCCCTGCGTCCACAGCATTGTCTATGTTACTATTTTAAATTCATTTAAATAAAACAGAGCACAGTGCTGGTAATTTTTTTAGAGTTTTCATAATAAAACTTGGAATGATTTCAGCACATTTTAACAATACAGTGATCATACTGATAACTGGAATAACGTCTCGTGCTAAGAGCAGAGCACCCGTCTTTATGATAAGTGTGATGAAACCAGACTTCAGTATCCAAACACAACAGTCTGTCCAGGATCCGAGTTAAGAAAAACACAAAGCCAAGCAGCTGAAGGTTGTGGTGTTCTGGAAACAGTCAGGTTTGTTGATGACAAGTCTGGACGTTCACCGCACAGCCGGTGCCACGGCGTTCCAGACACAGAACGATACAAGAGGCGGAGGAGAGGACGTGGGTGGGGAGGGGAGGGGAGGGAAAAGCGTACGTGAGTGTGTCAGCGTGAACTCGTGTCGACGCTGATGAGAAAAACCAGGGTCGGTGTAAAACAAAAAGATGTGAAACAGGCGGCAGAGAGACAGAAATACAGGAAAAGGGAGAGGGAGAGAGGAGGGAAGGAGGGAAGGAGGGAGGGAGGAGGTGATAAAAAAACTTTCAAAATTCCCGGAGGGTTACTATTCCTGGTTCGGTGAGCACACCTCCCTGACACAGCCCAGATAAAAGTGCCTTAATGCTGCTGATAAGACGGGGAAAGAAATGGAAGGAGGGAGGTCAAAGGGAGAGCGCTGAGAGGAAAGGACGGAGCAGGGACGGCAAACACAGAAAAAAAAAAGAAAAAACTGATAGGAGAAGAGATGTTTGAGGAAAGCGGGATGCTAAATGTGGAACCGGCAAAGCTTAGACGTGTAGTCCAGCTGACAATTTGAGGAATTACTTGTGAAAATCCCCCCCCACCATCAAAAAAAAAGTCATGAACATTAGCCTGCTTCTTGGCCTCCTCGTATAATCTCACTCATGAATTCTCCATTAGACTCATCAGTCCTGCTTTATTACCGTCCTGATATCAGCCATTTATCAAAAAAGAAGAAGGGGAGGGGCAGTAATGTAGCAGCAGTATGCAGCGTACGATTAACACAGCTCACCACCGGGCTTGATGCAGAGTTTTATTTGCCAGTCTGCACTCATGTACAGCACTTTTCTGTGAGTGTGTGTGTGTTTGCGTCCGAGCGCTGCATTATGAAGCAATTCCATCAATTTTTTTTGTGCTGACATAGAGGACTCTCTGCCTCCTGCAATGCCTCCTCCTCCTCCTCCTCCTCCTCCTCCTCCTCCTCTTCGTGCCCTTCACTCAATCTTTTTTTTCTCCCTGCGTCTCCACCTCCATCTGTCCCTCCTGGTCTCCCTCTCTGACCTCTAAGTGCTGTGATGGAAATGGAGCGCAGGAGACGTTAACACCTGCTCTGTCTAGGACGGGACACGGACTGGATCTGATGAGGGGCCGAAACAGGCTGCTAGGAGCCACGTGGACTGGACAGGTGGAGGAGGGACTATAGCTGGTGCTTGAGCTTGGCCTTGGCCTGGTGTTGAGGGTAGCTGGGGATGAGCTTGGGATGGGACAGGGGTGGGATGTGGGCTTCAGTGCGGGGTTACAGGAAGGAGGCTGAGTCTGGGTGGAGGTGGCTGATAAAGGGAGCTTCCTTCGCAGCCCTGCTATACGTAGCCTCCAGGAGGAGACGGCAGAGGGAGGGCTAGACGTTGGGGAGGACAGAAGAGGGGGAGAAGAGGGGAGCCTCACATGCCTGTCGCTCATACGTCTGAATAGGAACTTTACTGGGGAGGGACCGGGGGAGGACTCTGTGCTTCTGGGTTTGTCCTGCCTTCAGCATCAGGCTCTGGAAGACAACGCAGCCAACCTGCAGTTAGATCTGGTGGGTGTTATTTGATTTCTGCCAAGGTGAACCTTTTGCCAACCTCATCATAGTGAAAGCAACGAAAGACTTTACAGCATTGATACGCTATGATTGGCCAAGCCTGCGCTTGAGAGGCGGGACTTAGCAGAGACTCAGTTAGGATCATAGTCTATAAAAACAGGTGGACGTGGCTTCCAGGTCTGAAAAGTGAATCCAGTGCAAGAAATCGTAATCCTGCGTTCTTTCTATTGGCCAGCAGGGCCTGCAAAATATGTCCAGAAGAAAGTGACTCTACTTCTAACTTCTAACATTTTCCTAATGAGTTTATGGTCTCAGTCACCAATTTACAGTCTTCGATTTTATTCCAAATGGGATAATTTACATGCTTTAGGGCAGGACTACCTTGTGACTATCCAATAGGAGGTGGGCTTTGTGAAATGAACATCACTTCTGGCTCCAAAAAACCAAGATGGCGACGCCCATGAAGCCGAACTCGAAGCTTCAAAGCAGCGGTCCACAAACCAACGGGTGACGTCTTGCACACAGTCTATTATTAGGACTGTGGATTTCGCCTCATGTACAGAAGGGATTTCTGGACAGCAAACAACTACAGCAATAAACCATTTCAGTGCACAATCAATCAGTCAAGATAGACTTGAAAAATGTCAACCTACCCTTTACAATTACCATTATCAGCTTTGTAAAGGCTCTAGAGAATGTGAGTGTGGAAGGGATAAGAAGCAAATAAAGAAGAAACAGTGAGAGCAGTCAGGCAGCGGTGGAGCTGCGTGTCAGAGCCTGCTGGGTAAATGTGCTGGAACAGTGCGCCGAGAGAAATTCACAGATAAGCATATCAGTTATCATGCTTCATATCAAAATCGCTGTAGTGCCGAGCCAAGGGGACCGAAAGAATGCGTTTTAATTAAGAGCCAGGCAGAAATACATCTGTTCTGCTGTATTTTAATGTTGGGGAAACCAGCTCCAATTTTTTGGTGCTTTTCATCTGTTTGAACATATTTCTAGCTACGTTTTTTTTATTTTTAAACACTATTACATGACTACACACGCCTCTCTTTGTTTAGAAAAATCTACCATCCACCTTCTTTAAAAAAAAAAAAAAAAACAGCGACGTGAATGAACACGACCAAAAACAAAAGTCTTTGTTTCAACTCTTGAGATGAAACTAATAAATGTACATCAGCGAGCGTTTCTGACATGTCTGCGAGCTGATCGACGATCTCTGTTCAAACACGTTCACCTGTCAGCCTGTATCCAAAGTGCGGCTCCCTCACCGCATTTCCAACCCTCCATCTGTTTCCTGTTTTTCTCCAGCTCTGGTCAGAAGTCCACTTTCTTTTTTCTTTCTTTTTCTTTCTCTCTCTTTGCCAGTTTGCTCACTGCCTTCACCCCTTCCTTTCTCTGTTACTCATCCATTCATCTTCCCTGACCAACTCCGAGCTGACACACTCCCCTGCCTACTCCTCGGACACCACACCACCCTCCTCCTCCCCATGCTCTTCCCCCCATCTCAGCCACCCTCCCTCCGCCGTCTCTCCGCCTGCAGAAAGCCTCATCCCGCCAGGTTTCCCAAAGGGTAGAGGGAGGTTTTAAGCGTGCCAGGCCTGTGTGCTCTCTCTCTCTCTCGTTTTAAACATTCTCTGCTTTCTTTCGCCCTTTTCCTCCATCTCTTACTCCCCACCCCGCCTCCCCCCACCCCAATCCGTCTGTATACCCCTCGCTGGCCCTCGCTGGGCCCTGGAGCCGAGGGTCCAGTCTGGCCCGCTGTCCTGTCTAATCTAGCCAGCAGACGTGATCAGAGGCTGGCCACATTCCACCATAAATGCCCTCTCCCTCCTTCTCTCTCCCTCTCTTTCATTTCTTTCTCTCTCTCTCTCTCTCTCTCACCCACCCTCCCCAGCTTGGGCCTCACTCTGCATTCCTCCCTCACTAATACTATTCCCACTATCCTCCCCTCTCTCTCTCTCACTCTCTCTCTCTCATTGCATTCTTACCACACTTACTCCGCTCCCTCTCCTTTCCCCACATCTCTAATTACATGCCTTGCCTAAACAATGTCTTATACATTACTCCCTCTTTAATGCTGTTTACTCTCTCTCCCTTTCATCCTTCAATCTCTCTTATTAAGCCTAAGATATGGACCTCCTCCACACATTCCTCCCCCAGTGCTCTGAATCCATCCCTCGCTCATTACACACAGCATCCCACGGAATAATTCATGCTCTGTGGAAAAACTTGAGATCCAAATCAAGGGTGGCTGGTTTCTACTATTTTTCCACAAATCGGGCTCCTAAACTTCCCTCCCGTCCTCCTTGGGGAGAATAACATCCATCGCACCTGCCAGCACTTTGTCTCTCTCGCTTTAATCCTTTCATCCCAAGCTCACGGTACAAATCCTTCCTTACATGTCGCAGCATCCTGGCTCGTTCTGGCTTTTTGTTCCTTGTCTCTTTCATCCAAGTCTTTTTCTCCACCACCCTGTCTTCCTCGTTTCATCCCACGCTCTCCGACTGTCGCATTCAGTCTCACCTCATCCCTGTCACTGTGCACCTCCAGCATCTCTCCCCATCTTAATCTAAAGGATAACTCTGATATTTTTAAACTTGGGTTCTATTTTTATATATTTTTGGTTCAAAACTTTTCAGAATTGGTCCAGTAAGTCTCCTCCATTGGCATCACCTCTGTGAGCTGCTGCAATGTCTGCAATGTAATAAAAGTACGTCCACTGAAAGTATTTGTTTTTGCCACTGACAGGCTCAGACTGTTATTCAAAGTGTCTAACAACATTACAGAAAGGATCCCAACAGAGAGAGATCTGTAAGATTCATTTTGCTTAACAAGAGATAACTGTTGTATCGCACTATTCAAACCCACCAGACTCCATTGACAAAAACAGTCATTTTACACGGGAACTACTGGTCTACCGTTGTCTCGATATGTTTGTTTGTTTGTGACATTGTGTGACTTTGGGTTCTTTAAAGGCTTATTTCGGATCCAACATAATACTTGTGTAACACCCAGCAACACAAACAAATGAGCCGGTTGAAGCAGCAATAGACCAGCCACTCCTGTGTTGTTAATGGTAAAATTACTGTTTTTGTCAATGGAGTCTGGTGGGTTTAAATAGCGCGATACAACAGCTGTTTCTGGTTAAACAAAGGGAATCTTACAGGTCTATCTCTGCGGGTATCCTTTCTGTAATGTTGCCAGACACTTTGAATAACAATCTCAGTCTGCCAGTGCATTGCTTATCACACTTAGAACTGGTGCTGTTATCCTAATGCTTGCTTTGCAGGGTGGGAAGACTTTGTGTTGTACTTTCACACTGTACATTGCCTTTTCTCTGGCTGGATGACTCACTAGTTACTAATTGCTAAGGCAGTCCCTGCTGAGATACGCAAAGCATTCCTTTCCCTCTTCTTACCTTTCCCTCTCCGCCTCGCTGGTGAAGGGCTCGAGCCCTACAGGACTGAAACTGTGTGAGTAAAAGTCACCAAACAAACCCACGCCCTGAGAGAGATTGCTTGAAAAGCTGCTGCCGCTACATGGATGACGACTTGGAAACTCTGTATGTTATGCGAATACAAACGCAAAGAACGTTCTGGATGACTGATAGGGGCAAACATGGTGTCACTCAGACGCAGGAAAATCTCCTCGGACAACCGTGTTTACAGCCAATCAAACAGAAACAAGGCGTGACTCACAGTTTCTTCATGATTTTCCAAAGCTCCTGAACATTTTTGCCTTTACTGTCACACAGACAGCAATAATAATAACTATATAACTAGGTGTGCACTGAGATTGCATCATGTCAGGTGACCAAAGCCTAAACTTGAACACTTGAACACAGAAAAAAGGAACAAAGACAGACGCCAGAATAAGCAGCACAGGTAACAGCTCGTCAGTGAAAACCTTCAGCTCCAGAACTACAAGTCATATTGAAACCTTTCCTCCACCATGAGCAGCACGAGACTTCTGTGAAGACGCTGATATTCAATACGTGTATGTAGCCGTTAAAATGTAGGAGCTGTCACATTTTATAAACTGTGGACCACAATCATAACAATAATAACAATATATGTTGAAAAGACACTATTTTGCACAACATGTCCCCTTTAAGACAGTCTGTGGTTTCAAATGCTGGCAGTGTTGCTCCCAGCATGCTTTGCAGCTCCAATCAGCCTTAAAGAGCCTCCTGCACCGTTGATCCACCTATGAACGGGCCTCTTCACCGCCGCCATGGCAACCAGTAAACACTGGACACCTCGCTGTCAGCTCAGTGGTCATCTCTCCACCATTGTCGTGACGTGGTGGTGGGGGTGCAGGGGACACCCGGAGCGGCAGAGTTGGGATAAATAATAAAAAATGACCGGCATAAACGGGGTCCAGTGGTCCACACAGAGGCACAAAACACTTAGCCCATTTTTCAGTGGCGAACAATACGACACTAATGGCCGGTCAGCGAAGTAGCGTTGATGCAGAAACCACAACAATGTGGGCATTATTCAGGAACCAGACCACGACAATACAACAACAGGCACTCACGGCCGAGCGTCCATCCCTGCATCCATCCTTCAAACCATCTGCATGCCAATGAATGGACAAAGCGTACGACAGGATAGACGTAGCCTGGTTTTGGTTTTGCAGGCAGTGCCAAAAATAACCTCACACACACACATACGCAATCATGTCAAATGGAAACCGGAGACAGAGCGCCATTTTTTTTATTAGCTCCAAACACACTTCCCAGATATCTGTGCAATAAATTTTATGGCATTTTCCATGATGGCCGAGCCGTAATAAACTCTGTCCCCCCACACTGCTGCCTTGTCCGGAGTCCCGCTCTTATGCAATAACGACCAATCACATCACATCTGACTACCGACCATCTCAGACATTTACATAATCGCTCAGTTGCAGTCTCAAAGGACGTAGCAGTGGTCTAATGGCGTTATAAGCCAAGCATTTAGCGTTCAGGAGTAGAAAACTGTGGTTGGGTTGCACAGGTGTGACCCTCCTCCTTTGCTGCTGATAATATGATTAAATGAGGGTTAAAAAAAAAAGACCATCTCCTTTTAATAACAACACACAAGACGGCACACACACACGTGAGCACTATCGGGAGTATGAAGGAGACTGAGAAACTGATTATTTGAGAGCCAAAGAAACCTCAAGTCCGGTGTTTTTATACCTGGACTCAGGCTCAGGTTGTTGTTCCATGTTTCCGCCAACATTATGGAAAGGATCCCTAGATCCCCCAGAGATAGACCAGAAAAATGCTGTTATATGACTCTCTTCAAAGCCACCAGACTCCAGTGACAAAGACAACACAAGAACAAGGAAGTTGACGGCATACCGCTGCCTCGATCAGTTAGTTTGTGTTAGTATGTTACACAAACATTGCATTGGCTCCTAATTAATCCGTTAACAAAAAAAGCACCAAAGTCGCACAAAAACACAAACAAACCAACGGATCAAGACAGCAGTAGGCCAGAAGCTCCCATGTAAAATTACTGTTGTTGTCTATGGAGTCTGGTGGCTTTGAATCAAGCAATGAAACGGCTATTCCTGGCTGCAAATTTCAAGATGTGAGACATTCCTCTTAAAAAAAACAGAGCTCTGCGTTCTGTGTCAAAAAGGTTCTGACATCCATCACTTGGCCTAAACGCAGAGGAGCCATTAACTCACTGTAGAGCCATCACCAGGGATAATAACCTGAATATAAGCCTGCTATCGGCCGACTGTTTCACTCTGAGGTCTCCTCCACCTCCACTATATGCACGTAGCCGTTCCCCAAATCCCCACCGCCACATGAAGCAATAACAGCTACCTTGGAGAATGCAACCTGCACACTAAAAATGATTTGTTTTGATGAGCTTTGGACTGTGCGGTAAAGCAGACCTGCTTTGTTCTTCCTTTAAACGTCTCAAAAAAACACTTCTCACAAGACATGATGATCCCTTTTCTGACACAAGTTTATCTCTTGACTCTCATCTTTTACCCGACGCTGACTTGATCAATGTACCGATCCGTTGCACTTCACACAAGCTTCTGTGTTGGTAACGGTCTGCAGGAGCTACATACAGATATTAAATCTGTCTGTGGTGTTCATGAGTGCAGTGGCAGGCTTCACCTCCAGGGACCCCGACGATCAAGTCATATCACATTGACAGCATACACCTTATATTTTCTGTGGGGTTTTAGCCATATTCATATCGGGGCTCACCTCCTCACTAGGGATGTGCCTTTCAAGGAAAACGATGAATCGACTGTCACTATGAACTATTTGAAAATCCTTTGAATGTTGCTTATCATTGGATAAAAGCTGAGCTCACCCAGCGCGTATCTAAAGCTGCTCCCAGCTACAAACAAGGGAAAATATAAATACAAGATGACTGTGGCATAAACTATTAGTTTTTTCTTTATCTAATGACTTACTTGAATATTTTAAACAAATACCCCAACTCCTCATGTGCATGTTTACACCAAACCAAGCCCAAGATGATTGTGATCAGTTTAAAGAAATAAAAACAGGCCGGAGTGTTTTTTCAGCTATAGCAGAATGATAATGGGTCAGACAATTTCTGTGGAGATACGTCTGGCTATGGGAGACTGGTGGATACATAATAAATGATCTATAAGCTGCCAATTTGCTGCATCCGCCCACTGCAGAGCCTTTTAAGCTGGGACCAACTGGTGCTTAGCAGTAAGGTGAAGGAGGGGAGGTGAATAAGGAGGGAAAACAGGGGGCTGAGGGCAGTGGGGTCTGCAGGGGGGTTGTGGCAGCATTAGTGTGTCTTTGTTTCTATGTTTTCTAAAAGGCAGTGCGTGCGTGTGTGTGTGTGACTGATGCGTGATGCCTGCTTGCCTTGCACGGCTGTGTTTTCATGTGTTTTCGTGCGAGTGTGCGAGCAGCAGCGAGCCCAGCGTGGGGCTAGTGTCTGGAGCGTGTAATTGAAACACGGTCCCATGCGGCGCTACACAGTGACCCCACTAATCTCCTCCTGACAAAGTGGCTTAGCTTCTATAGGGTCATATGGCACAGCGAGACAGCTTAAACACAACAGAGCGCGCGGCCTGACCTGCAGACCCTGGGGTGCTCTCTGCATTCAACAGGCCACACTCATTAGCTAGGTGTGCACTACAAACATCTTTTTTTTTTTACATGTAGTCTGACAGAAACGTGTTTATGCTAATCCATAACCACGTGCGAAGAATGACTACCAAACTACCAAGTCATGAGCAAAACAAAAATCTTGCGTGTGCTGCAACAAACCCGTTCCCCCAGCACCTGAAAAGATGATAGAAGCTACTGTATTATTAGCAGGGCAATAAGCGAGGAAGTAAGAAACAATCAACCAAAACAAACAAGAAGTGTATTTGTTGAGCTTGTCAGCAGTTATACTGTAAAAACACACCTTCTGCGTCACATGAGGCCAAAAAAAAAAAAACCAGGATATCCTTCTTGGACGAGTTTAATAAATATTGATGACAGAGGAAGTGAAAAAACAGCAAATATTCATCTACTCTTTATCACTCTTTATGCTGACGTTTTAACATTTTGTCCAGCCCTTGCAAAAGAGATTGTATTTGAACACAAACACAGCTTCTCAGCCAGGTCGCTGACCTTTGGCTATGTGAGTCAAAAGGGGACACCAGAGGACAAATAGAGGACGTGGGTGTTGAGTAATTTGTTAGCAAAGACGCTGAAAGAGGACAAAATACATGAGCAACATGCAGCCAGACAGATGAAAAAGGTACGGTGATACTGCGGTCTTTTATGGTTTTATCTATTTGATTATCTAGATCAAATACACAAAGCTTAATAACGTGCTTTCCCGTTCAGCGGACTATCCCATATTTCTATGCTGCGCTATTCAAAGCCAACACGAGATCTTTGTTTGTATTTCCATAGGAAAGCAGATCGGATCCAACACGCAAGTGCAAACTAGGAATCTCTGTTCAAACACCTCCTCCATGCTTACCTTTCCTCTGCAGGAACAGCCTGAGTAGAGGGCTGGCGGTGGAGATGGCTTTGTGGTAGTTGTCGTCATTGTTGATAGGCAGCAGGTCGCCGTGCACGTCGGCGTAGCCCACCAGTAACTCCACGTTGGGGATGCGATGAACGTGCTGCAGGAGGCCGTAGAACTCATCGAAGCGGCCCGGCTTCGACCGATCCAGAGAGAACCGCCGAAACTCTGCACCAAACTGGGATGGAGCACATGTGACACGTGTGAGCACAATCGTACAAACACACCGGAGTACAGAAACCATGAGATAGCTCTGATATAGTCAAAAAAACACAATATTAAACAATATCTCTTTAAAAGGATGCGTCTGATGCATATTTTGGGTTTGAAATGTCTGGTAGGTACAAAAAAAGTTTTGGAATTGATCCAGTAGATCACCTCAGCCAGCAGCGAACGAGCTACAGCAGCGGTAATGTAATCCTTTGGGCCAATTGTGTCCGATCACAGTAGGTCCACTAAAAGTGCTTGTTTTTGCCACGGACATGCTAAGACTGTTATTCCAAGTGTCTGACAGCATTATGGAAAGGATCCCTACAGAGAGAGACCTGGAAGATCCTTTTGGTTTAACCAGAAACAGTCATTATATCATTCTCTTCAAAACACACCAGACTACATTCACAAAAACAGTCATTTTATTTATTTGATAGTTTACAATCGCCTCGCTTTGTTAGTTTGACTGTGTTATTGGGTGTTACACAAATATGGTGTTGGCTCCTAACTAACCCTTTTAGGACACCTAAGTCACAAAAACACACAAAAAAAACCAACTGACCAGGATTACAGTAAGCCAGCAGCTCCCGAGTAAAATTACTGTTTTTTTCAATGGAGTCTGATGGCTTTGAATCAAGCAATAAAAAGGTTATCTTTGGTTGCCAATTCCAAAAGTTTTAGTACCTGCCAGTTATTTCTCTCATATGTAAAAAGATTCGGGGCTGCGACTGATATCAGACACTGTTGTGGTAGCCTAGCTAATATCAAAAACACTGTAGCCTGTATCCAAGAGTCTGCCGTCCATGTGGACAAGCTAACACACCACATGTGATGAATTATTAATGTGGACATTTCTGATGTGTGTACTTCTGCATCTGCGGGGTGCAGTGCACAACTCAATAATCACGCTGCCTGATATAATGTTTGGCATGCAGCCGTATGACTGTAAGACTGCTGGCTTATGAGTAACGCAGTAGTCGGTGTGGTCTGGCCGAATCGATGGCTGCGGATGCCTTATCTTCAGGAGGCCGTTTTGCTGAGACAGATCACAGTGTCCCATCGGTGGTGTTGAACAGAGGGACTGTGAGAAGTGTTGTGGTTACTGTTGCTGAGCACTGACAAAAGATGATCTACAGCTGCCAACATAAGCACAAAGCAGAATTATACTAAATATACTGATTGGGACACAAAACAGGTCCCAGGCCTGTTTCTGGCAGGTATAAGTTTACGCTGAGCTGTGACCAGTTGTTGACGTTTTGAGCAATGGCAGAGGCTTTGGAAGTTCATTAATCTGTGAACGGAAGGTAAATATATATATTTTAGTAATTTTTTGTCTGTTATAACCAACTCCCTCACATTTCCTGCGTTAACGTTACCTGCTAGCGAGTTAAATTAGCCTCAGTGGCATCTAGATCCATCCATGTTGCCTTCTCAAGACATGACCACTTCAACGCCAAGCATGTCGTGCACAGATTTCCCACATCGTAACCTCGAGTTATTGTGATTGTCAACCAATTATTCAGCTCCAATATGATCGTAATCGACGCTACTTGGCTCTTACAGTGGCTGATGGCTGTAAACCGTAAATCCACCAGCAAACCACCCGGCTCCCAGGCCGTCCGTCCCAAGCCACCAGGACGTGCACCAGGCTTTGGAGCCAATTTTTCACAGTGGTTAAACTGTGTAATTACAACAATGGTGTCCATCAGGTGAAGCCACTTGACAAAAAAAACCCAACTTTTCCATAGACTTATATTGTCAAAGAGATTTTTTGGAGCATCACAACCTTTTCACCATCAGAGTTTGATCCATTCAATCCGATAACGTTTTGGAAAATCTATCATAGAGCAAATTCAAATTAGCAGAGGGCTGACGGGAAGTTAGCCGGCTCACCGGGTAACACGGTGCAGAAGATCCAGGTACTTTTACACCTGACAAGTCAAACTTTTTTTGGCTGTTTATTATTTTATTATTACGAGCAAGAAGCAACACTTGTTGTTCCTCAAAATAAACATTTTTAGGCTACACCTATAAATCAATTATGTTTTATTCTACATGTTTATAAGGGGACCCCCCCTTATTTTTGGACTCTATCTGTGTGTTAAAATGAAAGGGGGGGGGGGTATTGACAGTTTGATTATTGACCTGTGTGTGTATAAAGTGGTTAAAGGGAATTAATTACAGAAGCTGTGGCGCTCACAAAGCAGGTCCCAGTTTTTGTAAACATGTGCAGCCTTAAAAAAAACTAGTTTTGAGCATTAAACAGCAGCCCTGGGGGCCCTAATTCCTCCATATGTGTGTGTGTGTGTGTGTGTGTGTGTGTGTTCATGCCCCGGGCTGAAGGGGGGGGGGGGGGGGGAGTCGGTCACGGAAGGAGCCGTGAGCCCGTCACAGGCCGTGTGACACCTGTGCGCAACGGAGGCTGGAAATAACCCCAAAAACACACCTGTGATGTGTCTAATATCACATAAATGTCCTGTAACTCGTGTAAACATCCATGTGGGGAAAAGTTAACCGAAAGTTGTGAGTCGGGTGTTTTGCTAATTTAGGAGGTGGAGGCTGTGACAGGTGACAACTGGCTCACACCAACCTCCACCTTCAAACTTACAAGCTAGTTAGCTGTTAAAACTTATTTTAAAATTAAAAAAACACACAACTTCAACAGGTAAAATCATATAAATATCAGAGTTAAGTTTCCAATAATGTGAGCTAGCATCGAGCTAAGCCTGTGTTGGTTAGCTAGTTAAGCTTTAGCTCGGTGTTGTGTTTGCTAACGAGCCACTTAGCAGCTAAATTAGCCGCCGAGCAGAGCGCGGACGGCGGGCGGAGGGAGGCTCCATGTTGGACGGTACCTTGCTCTTCACCTCCACGGCACTCAGGGAACGGCTGCTCGGCACTCGGTGGTTCTTGTTCATGTTTCGCTAGCAGCGGGACCGCCGCCACAGCTCCGCTCCGCCGGCCGCCCCTCCGAGTCCCAACTGCCGCCCGGTAACGTTACGTGTCCCTCTCCGGTTAGTGTCCCCCTTCCTCCGGTTAGTGTCCCTCTTCTCCTCCTCCCCCTTCTCCTCCTCCGGACTGTCCCGCGGCTGGTTGACGTCCAGCGGTTCGTGTCTCTGACTGCGGCTGCCGGTCAGCCTCGATCACCCGGTGAACTTCTCTCCTCTCATAGTTACTGAGGACGGAGCGACTCTACCTCCACCTCCTCCCTCCTTCTCTCCCTCCCTCCCTCTGTACCCTCCCCTCTCTACCTCTGTCTCTCTCTCTCTCTCCCTGACTATCTCTCTCTACCTCCCTCTCTCTCCCTGACTATCTCTCTCTACCTCCCTCTCTCTCCCTGACTATCTCTCTCTCTCCCTGACTATCTCTCTCCCTCTCTCTCTCTCCCTGACTATCTCTCTCTCTCCCTGACTACCTCTCTCTCTCCCTGACTATCTCTCTCTACCTCCCTCTCTCTCCCTGACTATCTCTCTCTCTCCCTGACTATCTCTCTCCCTCTCTCTCTCTCCCTGACTATCTCTCTCTACTTCTCTCCCTCTCTCTCCCTGACTATCTCTCTCTACCCCCCCCTCTCTCTCTGTAGCTCTACATCTCTCTCTCTCTATCGATCTCTACCCCTCTCTCTCTCTGTCTATCTCTACCTCTCTCTCTCTCCCTCTCCCTGTGCTGGCGACACGAGGCTTCAAAGTAAAAGCCTCAGCCTCCGTCGTCCTCTTTCACACCGGACTTCAAAATAAGAGCCCCACACATTGCTCTAAATTAAAAACAATTCATTTCTCCGCTCATTTAAGATGTTCAGATATTAAAGATACAACATGCAAACTTTTTAATGTCTTAAATGTGTGTGTCCCCAGTGTTCATAAAGACCACCAAGCTATGAGAAAAGAAAAAATCGTTTTATTGTCATATGAACAGATAAAACCAAGTTTCACCTTCAAGGGCGCTTCAGGATTTTAAAAAAAAGATGGATAAATAGAAAAAGAAAGGAGATATATGTATATATGTGTGTGTGTGTATAAATATATAATGAAATAATAATACATATAATAATAAATAAACCTCATGGACAATTTCCACTAATAATATTATTAAAGATCATATCAGTCTTAGGAGACAGACTCTCATGCGGTTTTATTGCTCGCTGCAAAATATTTTAACACTGTGAAAAAAATCTACAATAAATTTGGCCTCATTTGGTAGCACAACATGTGTATTATCATCTGGATAAAGTGGATAATTGGTGTTTTAATTTAATTATTAGGATGTTGAATCCAAACAATACGAGTCATTGAAGAGTCTTAGATTCATATTTACTCATAAAAAGTCTTTGGGACAGTTATACATTTATTTTCTTGCACTAATAAACACATTTGGACAAATGTTTTGTCATTTATGCTTTTGATCTGACAGCATGTGTGTGTTTGCACGACTGTATTTTCACGTCTGATTTCAAAATTGTCCTTAAATCTGATTAAACTGTGATTAAAAAGTCTGAAATTCAACTTGCTGATACATGGAGACCTTGTTTCTTATTGTACAGCGACATCTTCTGGCCATACGCCGCACTGCACACACTGCTACACAAATTATCAGTGCAGCGTTTGCCACAGTTACATGCAGTGATAAAGATGTGCACAACATATTAATGAGCTGTGAATTAACCAGGAGGAGAGAGATCATTAGTCCACGTTTAGCTGGTTTACTTTTAACATTCAGGAGTGACTAACTGAACATTTTCTGTTGGGTTTATATCCGGAGAAACACAATTATCATAAAAATGAACAAGCGTTTATAAGTGGCACTAAGCAGCACTTCTAAGTGGATAAGACGTTATCAAGACTTATATTTATATACTGATTGATATTTTAAGAGGCTAAACAGCGTGTGTTTGAAAATCTCCCCTTTGCATTATGTGAATTAGATTAAACAGATGTTGATCATTTGTTAAAACAGAAGCAGCATTTTGGATTTTTGTTGGGGTTTTTTTTGTTTTGTGTCAAAGCAGCAATTTTATGAAGTGTCATGTTGCTTAATCTTAAAAATCTATAAAATAAATATTGTAGATATAAGGGAAAAAATGATTTTAAGGTCTTCCTCCCTGTATAAAAAGCCCTTAATGGACCAGGACTACATCACTAACTACTTATTAACTGTTTGCCTTCAAAAAATAGTGCGATCACCTGCTGCTGAACAAACTTTGGAAAACTCCACCTGTAGGTATCGGGGAAGCTAGTTCGCTAAATATTCCTAAAACTAAGCTAAAAACCTATTTTTGTACTTTAGCCTTTAACTTCACAGTTAAAAAACATTTACAAGAAACAGTAAAAAAAAAAACAGTTTGTTTGTGTTATTGCATGACTTTGGTGTTTTAAAGGGTTATTTCCAACACAATAAACCCCAAACTCATAATAACACAAACTAACCGATCGATGCAGCAGTAGATCAGCCAGTTCAGTGCTCTGCGTGGTAAAATTACTAGTTTTGTCAATGGAGTCTGGCGCGAAAACATTTGGAATTGGAAACCAGATATAGCAGTTTTATGGCTCTTTTCAAAGCCACCAGACTCCATTGAGAAAAACAGTATTTTTACGCAAGAGCTGCTGTCTTGAGCAGTTGGGTTGTTTGTGTTATTGTGTGTACTTTGGTGTTTTAAAGGGTTAGTGTGGGTCCAACACAATATTTGTGTTACACATAATAACACGAATAAACTAACAGATCACGTGATTTTGTCCTTGTTTTCCTCTCTGTATTTCTTTTAGTGCACTTCCATCCACGGCAGTCTGCACAACAAAAATGAAAGTTTTTGTCAATGGAGTCTGGTGGGTTTGAAGAGAATGATATTAAAACCAAACACATCAAATAATCAAACATAAAGTTGTCATCTAAAGTGTCTGACAACATGACAGAAATGATCCCTACAGAAACAGACCTGTAAGAACAACTATGTCGGTCTGGTAAAAGCTACCAGACTCCATTGAGAAAAAAACTAATTTAGCACGGCACCTGCTGGCCTACTGCTGTCTTGATCTGTGAGTTTGTTTGTGCTATTGTGCAGAGTTTGGTCTTTGGATCCAACACAATATTTGTGTAACACATAACAACACAAAGAAACTGTCCAACCAAGGCAGCAGTAGACCATCAAATATCATAATCTGCGAGGTAAAATTGCTATTTTTGTCAATGGAGTCTGTCAATCTGAGCCTGTCAGCGGCTAAAACAAGCACTTTTAGTGGACCTACTTTCACTGGATGCAATTGTCCCAAAGGTTTATATTTCAGCCAATTGTAGCTCATACGCCGCCCACTCTCAGCTGCCGTTTTTGTGCATACCAGTCATTTCAAACCGAAAATATGTAAAAATAGGTCCCATGTTTGAAAATACTGGTTAAATAATTCTGAAAAGAGAAAATAAATGTTCTTTTTTACTTCCAATTGTGCCTCCATCACCATCACCATCACACACTCACTGCATTAGATTACTGACAACCACTTTCTAAAGCACAACATATAAGACTTTTTAAAATGTTTTCTCCTCCTAACAAACACACGAGTCAAATCGTTAAAAGCCTACAACACAGCACCCAGCATCATGTCTGCTTTTAATTTTTTGTCCAAGTCACATCTTGTGCAATACACATTTTATATTTCTCATATTTTTATATTTGTATTTTGTGTTTTTGCACCTTCTCTGTCTCCTCTGTTGCTGTAACAAGTGAATGTCCAAGTGAATGTGGGCTAAACAAAGTCTCTCTTATCTCTTATTATGCTGTAATAATACTGTGTGTGTAATTTGCAGGCTTTATGCATTAAAAACAATAGGTAAGTACAAGCTGTTCAAGAGTTTGAGGCTGTAACGCTGAACTCGCTGTGACCAGAACAAATCCCCCAGAAGTCTATTTTCATAGCAGGAGGGTCATACGGTGACGAAGGATGCTGGACAGAACAGGCTCATGAGCCTACCTGCGATGTTCTTGAACAAGTCTTCGTGTCAAGACGTGATCTCTGACCTATTGCACCCTCGACACCAAAACATCCATTGCTGTTGCATCAACTGAACGTGCTTTACAATGACCAGAAAAACCCCCAAATGACGGATTCATCACTGCCCTGTTCCTGCTGTGAAGCTCTGAAGATAAAGTGTCTGACCTCCCAGCAGTCGTCCTCCCTCCCCACTCTGTCTCAACTCCTCCCGCTGGCCCTTCTGCAATATGTGGTGCAGCAGCAGCAGCAGCAGCAGCAGCAGACGTCCTCTTCCCACCTAAAGCTTTGTTTATACTCAGCCTGGACGCCGTGGCACGAGCTACAAGCGTGAGGAAACAAGTCGAGCAGCGTTTATCAGAAGAAGTTCATAAAACCAAACATGGCCTCCTGCAGTCCCTCAGCACCGAGGATCACTGATCTGTTTGTGGTCGTTAAAAAGACAAGAGACGTCACGATGGAGAGTGTGGTCGTCTCGTGGAAGCGGGCGCGTCCACGTCCTTAGTTAAAGAAAAAGGATCTTATAGGTCTGTTTCTGTAGGGATCATTTCTGTAACGTTGTCAGATGATTTGAACTAACCCTTTAAAACCCACAATAGCACAGGATCCTTTTGTTTAACCAGAAACACAAATGCTTTAAAATGAAGCTGAAAAGTCCTACAAACACAAACTTAAACCTCACAACATTGCACAGCACGGATTAGTGTCAAACTTTATTAAAAGTTCTTCACTATGAACAAAATTTGGTCCAAAAAAAGAACAAACTTTGGTGCAAAACAGAACAAACTGGGTTCTGGGTTCAAACTGGGTCCGGACATAGCCGCCATGACGTCACCCATTAGCTTGTGGACCGCCGTTTGTTTTAAGCCTCAAGTTTGGCTATTATGGCCATCGCCATTTTTGTTTTGGGACCATTCCACATACACTGCCTCTGATTGGTTAGATTTAGGCACAACCTGAGCAGAAATGACGTTTTCAGACCAAACAGATCGGGGAATGTGCAAGGATCAGACCAACGGGAACGCGACATCCCCCCCGAGGGATTTCTTTCTGTTTGCATCTGCACCAACAACCTGAACACCGGCGCTAAGGTGGTTTAACCTTAATGTTTCTCTCTGTTTTCTTCCCTGTTGTCGTTGTGTTGTCTGTTGTTTGCACGGCTAACATCTTAAAAGTGTTTTACATGTGTTCGCTCATGAGTTTGATCAGTTACGGTACACTTATGTCACTCAACGCTCCTCTGGTGCTCAAAGCAGATATATGATTGTTTCTGGTTCTCGCGGTGCAGTAAAACCTTTTTAAAACTATGATAAAGTTCCTCCCGTCTGAAGACATCTGATGTGTGCTAGCTTGGTGTCTGAAGGTTTTATCGGCGCTTCTGTCTCATGATCCAGCGTAAAAGAGCTTTGTAGTCTCCACAATAAGCGACTCCAACCTCGGGGTCACCAAATGACTTTTTCCCCAGTGGTTTCTTTCGCCTCTTCATGCCTGTAAAAACCCTTAAAACCTGAGAAATACTGGACTCCTCCGCCTTTTCAGGGCTCTTAAAATTCTTTTGGGCTTATTCACTTCCTTGCTGAGAGTTAGATAAGAAGATTACCCCCCCAGTTAAACCACAACTTCATGTTTGACTCACTTTTTCTGCTTCTCTCTCCCCCCATCCCTCCCACCTGAGGGAAGGACTGGCCTCACCTGCTTGGACTCTATATAATCCTTCCTCTCTCTCTCTCTCTCTCTCTCTCTCTCTCTCGCTCCTGAACGTCTGGTTCCTTTCAGGCGTAAAACTTTTGTCAGGTGTGATTTTTTTTTTTATTTGTTCCACATGTGGATTTAGTTTGGTGACGACAGCTCCCACACTTCACCACCAACTGCTGACTTCACACATTATACTTTTTTATTTCCTCCTTCGTAACTCCTTTTATAAATTACTTTATTAAACTGTTACTTCCGTCTTATGGCCTCAACAAGCCGGTCATAACAATAGATATAACAAACGAGATATAACCTGTTGATTAGCGACCTTTAGGTGCCTTCAGACGGTGAAAACTATATTAATAATGTAATATAGTTAACCATTTAATCTATTTTAAGCTGCAACCTGCACTTTTTAGCTGTGTGATGCATGTTTTAGGTTGTTAGTTGAGTTGAGTTGGGACCTGATGATGCCAATTTAAAATAAAGAAATAGAGAAATAAAGAATAAAATACAGAACTGGATCATAAATCACACAAATTATGGAGAATCTGGGAGCTCTTTCATTCTTATAGAAACTCTGACTGGCTTGTACCTGGAAGGTATTGGCTGATTTTCTGTCTTTTTGTGTTTTTTCATTAATCTATTTCCCGTCATAATCCAATAAAATAAAGGTATGTACACACGACGACATGACGTCTGCCGAGCCTGTTCGCGCTCCTCCAATTTGAATGTGGACAAAATTATTTCTTGAGGCTCTTCTGGACTTTCCGAATGTTATCGGACCGAATGGATCAAACTCTGATGGTGAACGAGTAATTTTGTGGAGGTTTTGACTCCTGAATTTACCTGAAGATTTACAGATATACAATGTAAGTCTATGGGGGGAAAAAAAAAAGTCTTGTGGGCCCAGTGACGTCACATGATGGACGCCATAGTTGTAATTACACGGTTTGGCCACCATGTAAAATCGGGTGGACTTTGTTATTAATGAACAAAGGCTAGCTAGCTAGTTTCCTCCTGGCTAAGCTAACCGGCTTCACATTTAGCAAACAAACATAAGAACAGTAGTGAAAAACAAATTTACCAAAATGTCAAACTATCCCTTTAAAATACTAGATACTTTTGCCTCCTCGCCTTTAACCACAGGTGAATTTTTAGGGAACTGCTGTTTTTACTTCTTCTTTTAATTTCCTGGAGACAGAATTGATCAAAATATTGTGATTTTTGTGACTTTTCCCTCCAGTTTATGAGGAAGCCGTAAACCCTGAACCGGTGGCAGAAGTCCTGTTTCTTCTCACCTCTTTCTCCCCCTCGTGACTCCCCCCGTTCTCTTGCTTTTCTCTGCCTGCTGAATGATTCAATCTCACCATATTCTTTCCATGAATCATTTGCACTGTGTGTGTGTGTGTGTGTGTGTGTGTGTGTGTGTGTGTAGCGTGGCCATGCTAACTGCAGGAGGCGCTGGTAGTGGGATAGGTCGGCAACCATCTTCCTGTCTCTCTCTCTCTCTCTCCAGTCCCCCCTTTTTCTCAATCCTCCCCCTCTGCTGTGTCTGAGCCTCCCCCTCAGCACTCACTCACCTCCCCACCCCCCACCCCCCCTCCATCACCTAGCACTGCAGAAGAGGCCTCTTGTCTCCCCCGCAGCCTGCCAGGCCTTTCTTCAGCCTCCCCCCACCGCCCCCCCCCCCCGTCTCCCGTCTCTCTCTCTCTCTGTCTCCGTGATGGTGTTATTGTCCTGGTTTGTGTGGCGCCCTGATCTAGATGACCTCTAACCACATCCAATATTCAGAGCGTGTGAAGTACACGATGAAATTTTGTACCCACAACATCACGAGCGTCACTCCCACCTGCAAACACACTCGTGCAAATTTGTTGTTACTCAATCCCCCCACCCACCCCCTCCCCTCGTCCTCCTCCCCCCTCCCATTTGCTCCCACCTTTTGCACATAGGAGGCGGCTCCTGCCAGCTTCCTACAGGGGGCGCCGTCAGCGGCTCCACCGTAGCTTTTCGTGTACATTACAACCTGCTCACGACCCCCCCTCCGCCTCACCTCACCTCCGCTAATCGGCCTCCCCTTCCCTCCCCTCCCTCAGGTGGGTGCAGGCTGGCAGGTCAGGAGGGGGCAAACTGACCCGTGGCCGGTCCGACCAATTAGCCCCCCCCCCCCCTCCCCTCCACCCCACGGGCTGTTCAGTCGTCTCTTTGTGTCTGTGTCTCTCTGTCTCTCTCCTCCAGCTACAGGGGGCGCCAGTCTCCCACAACACCCCCCCGTCTCCCCTCCTCCTTCTCCCTTCCCCCTACACCCCCTCCTCTGTCAGCCCCTACCACTTCCTCCCCTCTGTCTACCTTGCCCCTCTCCCTTCTCCTCCTCCTCCTCTCCTCCCTCGCGCTCTGTCCCCCTCTGACTCCCTCTTTTCCCTCTCCTCCCCTCCCCCGTCTCCTTTCCCCACCCCTTCCCTTCCTTTCGTCTCCCTCCCTCCCTCTCTCTCTCTCTCTCTCCCTGCCTCCCCTCCCCTTCCCCCTTTGAAAGGCTGTTAAGCGCTCCTTCTGCACACAGCACTGCAGATGAGGCCTCCGCCTCCCCCACAGTCTGCCAGGCCTCTCTCTCTCTCTCTCTCTCTCTCCTTCAGCCTCCCCCACCACTCCTTCCCTCCCTCCCTCCATCCTTCCCTTCCTCCCTCTCTCCCTCTCCTTACAACAGCATAGCAACACTGACTAGCCAGCCAAGGAGAGTCTTGCCTCTCTCTCTCTCTCTCTCTCTCTCTCTCTCTCTCTCTCTCTCTCTCTCTCTCCTCTTGCACTGGGGTAATTTCCCTCCATTTTAGATTCCTCATCCCATGGCGGCAAAGGATGGGATTTTAATGAAATACTTGGAGGTAAAAATATATATACAGTGACTGCAGTCATGTGATCTCACTCAATTTACCTGGGTCGGTAGGACAGTGTGACTCACTGGATGTAACTCAGATCTAAGATCTGATTGATCTCTACTCTACATTTCATCCAATGGTGCACCACAGCGAAGGGTTAATAACGTGGTGTAAGTCCATTTCCAACCAAGGCTTCTCCACGTCTAATCACCGGTGACAGACACACGGGGTCCATTTGGCACAACCAGAACACAAGGAGGACATATTGTACCTCTCCGACAAACACGCCGCATCCCGTATTCTGTTTCATGTTTAGTCGTTGCACACTCGGCAAAGTGGGACATTCAAACAGGGTTCACTTCAAATGCGAAGCTCGTCACAGATATCACAGTTGTGGGAGCCGGACAGCAACGGTGTACAGCACCGGCACTGATGGGGGGGGGCCAGGATTCATAACCCCACCACCGGCATTCAAAACAAACCAGCAATCCCTCATCCTCCATCACACCACAGATATCATCACACTCTGATCTCCAGTGATTGGGCTAAATTGGTGCGCTACTTAATTGTGGTTACTAAGCAATGATGGATATCACCGCATCTATTTTTGGCTACTTGGAGACTAAAGACAGGTCTTAACTTCACATCTTTGCCAGTGGTTGCTTTACATTGGGATGGGAGGAGAATAAATTGTATATATTTATATCAGAGGTATAAAGACCTGGATCCTGAGTTGATCTCTAACGACAAAGCAATGGAAAATCTCATTAAGCTGCGCCGATGTGTCAGGATACTTCAGACCTGATTGGCAAACGAAATTGAATTGGCTAATTTTAACTCTTCCCTAAATAAGATCTAATTAACTCGGGGCGAAAGGACCATTTTCACACCTGGAGATTGTCGTCATTTACTTTCTTGAGACACCATCGCATACTTGAAATGACTATAACCTGCAAACATTCAAATTAACTTCTAATTCAAATAAATTAGAAATGCAAAAATAAAACAAAACCAACATCTTTTGTGGCCACTGCACGTCACTATATGAGATTGATTTTTTTGTGGCTGCACGCCTTGATTTGGTTAAGCTAATTGCTAAGCTAATAAGCTAATTGCTAATTGTTAAGCTAGGTGTTAAATTCACACATCATAGCCCCTCAAATCATGCTACAACTAGCTTATTTACATATATTTTGTCAATACAGTTTTAAAAATAGCATTTTTTTTGTGCCACACATGTTTTAGAAACACTTGAGGTCAAAAAAACAAAGCTGCTATTAATGTTCAGGGCCGAAACTTTGTGCATTTTACAATGTTTAGAGGGCAAAAAGTGGGTAGCAAAAGCTTTAAAACCACGTCTGTTAGCGGTAGAATTAATGATCTGTCAAACTGTAACACACATGAATCAGGTTTAATGTTCCCATGAATGATCCAAACTTCAATCAGCAGTAGTTTTCCACATCCTGCTCCCTCTCTCTCTCTCTTCATGTCGGCTCGTCTCTCTCTGCCTTTCGACATTTCATTTTTTTTTTCTTCTTTCTGTTCTTCGTCCTCTCCTCTCTGCCCTCTGTATTCACAGCCTGTCCTTTTCTTACTCGTCTCTCCTGCCAAAGCCTATTCAGACTTAAATCTGGTAAAGTCATATGCACCTTCTTTCCCTCTTTGCATCATTCTGGAGCTGAATTAGAGAAATGTGTCCCAAAAATGAGTGTTATACGACATTATTTAGGTAATAATACGATATTATTACATTATTATGCTATTAAATGAAGCCTATAGGTTGCACTGTAATTACCAAAGAACATATACTGTATATCTCTGTGGTAATTACACAGTTCGAACTGGATCAGACAGTGTTTGTGATGTTCAGGGACATAATGCTGATCCTATCTCAGGCACAGTGGGCAGCAACTGCTCTTCCTCTCTCCTCTTCATCACCATCTCTCTCTCTCTCTGTCTCCTCGTCTTATATATCTGTATCTCTTCCCTCCTCCGAGCTAAGCTTTGATCGATGCAGTCTTTTTTTTTTTTATTTTCGGCTGCTTCAGTGAAGAAAGTAAAAACGGGTTGAATTGATATTTATACGTAAATGTGACACAGCTAGGACGATAAGAATATGTAGCTCATGTTTTAAAACTTCAAGCTGTTAAAAACTGAATTTAAATAAAGTGTTTCAGCATTTGTTTGAATGGATGGAATTAGCATTGATTCACTCAAGTGAAACTAACCAGCCGCCATTATCCCACCGTTAGGCGTCTGTTACTGTCGCACAAGCTGCCTTTTCTGTGTCGATATCAGCGGCAGTTTCGACCGACCCTTCATTCCAAACGGCTCTCACCCCCCCCCCCCCCAAGTATACCAGACCTTTGTCGTCATGGTAACACTAAATAACTAGTGGTTCATGTTCTGAAAGTGTCACAGTTTGGTTATGTTTAGGCACTAAAACTACTTGGTGATGTTTAGACATGAAAACTTTATGGTTAGGTTTAGGAGCTAAAACCACATGGTTAGGGATTAGGTGCTGAAACTACATAGTTAAATGTAGACACCTGAACACCTGGGTCACATTTAGACACTAAACTACCTGGTTAGGTTTAGATCAGGGGTGTCCAAACTACGGCCCGCGGGCCAACTGCAGCCCGTGGTCCAATTTTCATTGGCCCGCAGGAAATTCTAAAAATGTATTGGAATACGGCCCACACATGGAACTTGCACGGGACTGTATTGTACTTCTTAGTCTCACCGCTAGGTGGAGTAACTGTCTTGAACGAGGCAGCTTCTCTATAAAATGAGTAATCGAAGAAGAAATTTGCTAGAGGTGACCCAAAATGGCAGAATTAAGGAAACGTAAGAGAGCAAGTGAGTGTAGAAAGTTTCAGACGCGGTGTGCGATGAGAGCACAGCTAATAACTAATGACGATCACTTTTGCGTTACGGAGGAGCTGCTTGATGTTAGCAGTCTAAAGAGCACCACGACGGGTGAGGATGTTTTTGAAGCTGTGCCAGATGCAGTTGGCATGAAGGGACTTATATGGGACGAGCTGTGTGGAGATACGACGGATGGGGCTCCAGCTGGGACAGACAAGCTCAAAGGAAGGGCCTCTACGGTGTCCGCCGAGGGGCAAGAAAGTGGAGGTAAGGCTGTTGATTCGAGCACCAGGGCTCTAGCACAGACTATTTCAAGCTTCCCTCTCTGATGCTGATGCTGATGGTTGGCATTTTTAGTGGATCTCACTGATCACCTTAACACCCTGAACAAGAGCCTACAAGGCAAAGACCAGCTTGTACCACAACTACTAAATGAAAGCCCACTAATGGAAAGACTGTTTTTTTTTTTCTTGAATCATATTCAGTTATCAAGCTGAATTTACCTACATTTGATTGATTTTGCCAACTTAGCAATATAGCTCACTTCTAGTGAGTGGCCCAGCCCTTTGTATGTTTTTCTGTATGTGGCCCTCAGGGAAAAAAGTTTGGACACCCCTGGTTTAGATGATAAAACTACTTGGTTAGATAAAGGCACCAAATTACTCGGTTATGTTTAGAAATGAAAGCTTTATGGTTAGGTTTAGGAACCACATGGTTAGGGATGAGGCCCTAAAACTACATAGTTAAGTTTTAGAATCTAAAACTACTTGGTTAGTTTTAGACACTAAGACCAACTGTTTAGATTTAGACACCTTGAACACCTGGGTCACATTTAGACACTAAACTACCTGGTTAGGTTTAGACGCTAAAACTACTTGGTTAGATAAAGGCACTAAATTATTCGGTTATATTTAGACATGAAAACTTCATGGTTAGGGTTAGGAACTAAAACCACATGGTTAGGGATGAGGCGCTGAAACTACTTAGTTAAGTTTTAGAATCTAAAACTACTTGGTTAAATTTAGACACTAAACTACCTGGTTAGGTTTAGACTACTTAAAACTACTTGGTCAAGTTAAGGCACTAAAAACATGGTAATGTTTAGGCACCAAATTATTCGGTTATGTTTAGAAATGAAAGCTTTATGGTTAGGTTTAGGAACTAAAAACACATGGTTAGGGTTTAGGCACTGAAACTACTTAGTTAAGTTTTAGAATTTAAAACTACTTGGTTAGTTTTAGACGCTTAAACCACCTGGGTAGGTTTAGACACCTGAACACCTGGGTCAAATTTAGACACTAAACTACCTGGTTAGGTTTAGATGATAAAACTACTTTGTTAGATAAAGGCACTAAAACGTGGTAATGTTTAGTCACCAAATTATTCGGTTATGTTTAGACATGAAAGCTTTTTGGTTAGGTTTAGGAACTAAAACTTCTTAGTTTAGTTTAGATGCTAAACTACTTGGTTAGTTTTAGTCGCTAAAACTACTTGCTCAAGTTAAGGCACTAAAAACGTGGTAATGTTTAAGCACCAAATTTCTCGGTTATGTTTAGACATGAAAGCTTTATGGTTAGGTTTAGGAACCACATAGTTAGGGATGAGGCGCTAAAACTACATAGTTAAGTTTTAGAATCTAAAACTACTTGGTTAAATTTAGACACTAAACTACCTGGTTAGGTTTAGATTACTTAAAACTACTTGGTAAGGGTTAAGGCACTAAAAACATGGTAATGTTTAGGCACCAAATTATTCAGTCATGTTTAGACATGAAAGCTTTATGCTTAGGTTTAGGAACTAAAACCACGTGGTTAGGGATGAGGCACTGAAACTACTTAGTTGAGTTTTAGAATCTTAAACTACTTGGTTAGTTTTAGACGTTTAAACTACCTGGTTAGGTTTAGATGATAAAACTACTTGGTTAGATAAAGGCGCTAAAAGCGTGGTAATGATTAGGAACCAAATTATTCGGTTATGTTTAGACATGAAAACTTTATGGTTAGGTTTAGGAACTAAAACTTAAACTTTACACAAACTCAGCTGTCTACAAGTTGTGAGAAAAGTTGCGTTTAGTAAAAGTTTTTGTAGCAGCAACATAATCAATAAGCAATTATCATTCTCTTTTATTCTTACAAATATCTAAGAGGAAGATTCAAGGCCTTTCCAAATACTTTCAGGGTGCCAAAACCAAAAGTTTCCAGAAGCTCAAAAAGTCATTTTAAATAATAAGATCTATAGTTTATAAGGCTGATTGTGTAGATTACCGATTATTTTATTATTGATCGTTTGGCCTATAAAACGTCTTGTTTCGTTCAATCAACAGACCAAAGGAGAAAAGCAGGAAATCCTCACATTTAAGCAGCTGGAAATTAATTGATTTTCATAATATTTTCATAATAGTTGACTCCTTATTTTTTTCCAGTTGAACAGTGGTTTCAGTTTATGGAATAAATTCAAATTCAATTTGTGTATTCAAATTTTTCATACCCTTGAAAACCCATCAGCTAAAATTAAGCATTTTCCCAACTTTCAAGACTTTGTAAGAACCCTGTTTGTTGTGTAAACCTTGAGGTAAAATACAGAGGTCCAAACCACGGTCGGCCTCAATGGTGGATAAATGTGCCATGAATGGTGCCAAAAATCTTTGCTTTATGTCCTTAGAAAGCTGAAAATGTCTTAGTGTGCCATTTTAAGGCATTTTTCAAAACCAATCTTGTCCACCTGCTTTTTCTACAGTGTTGAAAACTCTGGACAAATCCAGCAGTGAGCAATGTTTTGTTTTTGAGACATTTGTTATATTTGGTTGCCGTTTTTTGTGATCAACATCCCCTAAAAATGAAGCAATACCTACTCGTGACCCCTCATCACAAGTGCTGATGTTACTTCGCTCCCTCTCTCCTTGAATGTAACTTTAAGAGACATTTAGAGACGCAGAAGTGGGGAAACAACCCAGTATTTCACAAAAATAAACACTTTTCTGTAACAGAAGTCTTTAATTATGTGGTGACCTTTCAGATTTCTCTAGGAACTGCTTGTGGGGGGCGTTGTGAACTTGCTGCCCTTCAGTATTTCGAAACAGCAACAATGCACCATGGAGTGCATTTTTCACCAATATCCACTCAACCTATACAGTCTAAAGCCTCCTTCCACCAGAGAGAAGGCTTGTCCTTCACTCCTGTATGAACTGGCTAACAGGGATGGGTCAGGATTTTCGTATATTTCAATAGTTAAATCCAAAAAATGAAGGAATAATCTATGCGAGCAGGAGCCTTCAGTACAGGCGATCGTCCCTCCCACTGCGGCGCTCGGTCAGCGTGGATGGACGATGTACTTTAATCCAAACCCTTAATTAGGGCACCACAAGGAATTATTATTTTACACAATGTACAGCTTCTTTTGAGCGCCTAAACATGCTCGAAAAACTCACGCTCATGTCAATCGCGGTTAAAATTTCTTGGAGTCTTGGAAACCGACGTGGCAAAATGGCTCCATAGCGCCCCCTACAAACTTTCAAAAAGTATCCTATCACTTTCACAAATATGTACGAAATTTGGTACATGAATGTATCATGTCAAGACGTAAAAAAAGTCTCTTGGTGCCATAACCTAAACCCAACAGGAAGTCAGCCATTTTGAATTCAGTGTGAAATTTTGGTGAATTTTTTAGCAACTTGGAGGGGTCGTTAATGAACAAATTAATCCGAGTGTCGAATTTCTATGTTTTCGCAATGATGAAACAGGTAGATGTCGTAATTTCAGTGTACATTGTCCAATCTGCCCCAAATCTCAATTGATAAGACGACATCTACGAGCCAATCAATTCCCACAGTCATTTCATAGGAAGTGACATTACTCATTTTACACAACAGTGTCGCTTAGTTTGAATGGCGTGTGCTCGGTGCTCAAATAATCTTAAAATAATTTGAATATCGAACAGTATTTTCGCTCAAAATGCACATCTGAAAAGTTTTGAGCGACACAGCTTTAGAGTTTCCATCCAACCCTGTTGTTGTTTCTTTATAATTATTGTATTACTGTGTATATAATGTTTCTTTTTGGGTATATAAGGTTTTTCTGTATATGTTTATTTAAATTTTCTCTTTCTTTAACTGTTTGCTTTATGTCTGTTCTTTGAGCTGCAACAACAGCGAACTTTCCCCACAGCTGGATCAATAAAAAAGTTTATCTTTAAAAGCTTTAACTATCATTTTGATGATGTATCAGGATTATCTCTTGCTCCTTACTTTGAACAAAGAAACTGACAATTGTTCCGTGAGAAGCACAATTACAGCACTTTATTGTTCATAAATGCTTAAGTGAAAAATGAAAAACATAAAACAAATACGCACAATTCAAAGAACACATATTAAACAACTCTTTTGAAAAAAAAAAATTTAAATTAAAATTAAAAACAAATGTTCACGTCTGTTGTCAGTGTGGTGGTTACTGTCCAGTTTTGTGGGTCAAAGAAAGTTCAAATTGTGAAAATAGAAAGCAAGTACAGTACAGTCAAGGCTGATGAGCATAAGGCTGCAAAAAGCTGATGAAATGCTCCTTTATACTGTCAGAGAAGAAGAATAGCTTGGCGCCACTATTCTTCTCCCAGAACAGAAATCATTTAGAAAGAAGAAAAAAACAAAAAAAACTGGGGGGTGAAATTAAAAAAATAAAATCTAATCAAGTTAAAAGCAAAAAAAACCAAAAAAAACAAATCAACTCAGTTATTTGTTTTATATATAGATATATTATTTTGCAAAAAAAACTAGGTTTTTGTTAAAAAATAAACTTAAACATACGAGAAAATACCAGCCACCAAAGCGACACCTATCGTTAAGCATACCAATGTAGAACGTATGAGGCTACCTTACACACAGGTAATAGCAAATATTTAAGGGTACATGTACTGCAACATCTGTCCAAACATGTCTAAAAGACTGTACAAATTTACACTACCCATCTCAGTATAACTACATGAAAAACGATGGATTATCCGGTCAGCTTAAAAGCTTTACCTCACAACAACTCAATATTTTAAGCCACATTTAGAAGTTCAGTGGCCAAATCAACATTAGTAACTCCTTATCTCGTTGTAATAAAGTATATAGAAGGCAAAAACCTTTCTTCTGTTTGTTTGGTGTAACTTCACGTGTTGTCTTTGCACCTCCCCTCCCGCTCAGTGGGGAGAGAAATGTTAAAACCTTTGCTTACAAATCTTTTCATCAGTCCTAGCTGCTCGTGGAGTCCTGCCCTCATCGGTGGATGGCTTGTAGAGTCGTCTCCTCGTCGCTCCCTTCTTCACAGACACCCAAGCGTAGCTGGGGGGAGAGTCCTTCGGTGCGGGCGAGGCAGATCTGTTGGTGTGGATCAAATCCTAAAAAGCATTGTTTTGATTTTAAATCGGTCAGACCTGCTGTTTGCCCAGCTGGGCCCCGTCCCTCCCGCTCCTCGCAGATGATGGCACAAACTTGGGGATGATGATGGGCAGAGTGTCTCTCCCTTTAGCCGTCTGTCTTCCCGGGCCCTCTGTGGGCCCAAAGCCGTTCTCCACGTGCGCCCCTTCGTCCTCGTCGTCTTCGTCCTCGTCCTCCTCCTCCTCATCGTCATCGTCCTCCTCGTCGTCGTCGTCCGACATGTCGTCTAGATCTGAAATGATCTTGGCCCCCGTCCTCGGCTCCGCTCTCCCCTTAGCTCCGGTAAGCTGTTCGTTACCATGGAGACGCGCCTCTCCCTCCCTCTCCTCGTTATCGTTCTGCTGCTCTTCCTCGTCGCTGTCCGAGTCAATGGCGATGGGCTCGGAGAGGTCTAGAGGCATTTTCTGTGGTAAGGTGCTGTTGATTGTCTTGGTTTGGTCTCTGCTGGCACTCACGGGTTTGGGGGCAGACGGTGTCACTTTAGTACCCTCCACAGCCCCGCTTGGTTGTCCCTTCCGTGGAGGGGCCACACCACCGTTGGCAGCTACCAGCTCCCTGTGTCTCCGGAGAGCCTGCTCCGACAACCCCATGTGTGTCCTGGACGTCCGCCGCTTGCTATGCCTGCCCTCGTACTTGCCGTCCCGGGCGAACGCCAGCTCGTGGCTCACTTTGCTGAGCTCGTGCATGCTGAACCCGAGCAGCACGCTGGCATTCTGGGTTTCGCATTCCTGTACGCATTTCCTCCTTCTGTTGACAAAGTGGCTGGCGATGTCTGACTTCCATAGCCACAGACTGGCCGCCAGCTTCTCCACCTCCCGCCGAGTGGGATACGGCTCTCGATTGAAATACTGGGTTAGAAAAGCTTTCCTGGATTCATATGACTCGTTTTCTTGCCCTTTAGGGTCAAGAGCCAGAACTACGGGTTCGTCGGGATTTTCTACAAACGTAGACGGCCCGTTGATGTCCCTTGGGTGGGCCCGTTCGCCGGGGGGGCCTGGCCTCCTTCGTTTTGGCGCACTGCTGTCAGAGCTATCAAAGCTGGCCCGTTTGAGAGTGCTGCTCTGGGCCTGGCTGACCCGAGAGGAGTGAGCTGCCCGGCTGTCTTGCCCGTTCTGGGATTTCCCAACACCTCGACAGTGCACCAAGTGTAGAGTGATGGTGGAGGCAGTCATGTTGCTAGTATAAACCCCTAAGCAGTGAATACACTTGTAGGTCAGTTTCTTTTCTACGGGGTGGACTGTCTGAATCACCTGGTGCCTTTCTCTCAGGTGGTGGGCCAGTGAGTCTGAGATTGGGCCCTTGAGGATCGAGAAGCAAAGAGGACACAGTGTCTTGCCCACATCCCTCTTGTAGGGCACAGACGCCTGTGGGGCGCTCTTGGTTGGTGCACCGTCAGCAGCCCCTGAGGGGGTTTTGGGCGGGTGCTGAGGCATCAATCTCTTGCCTGATATTAGGGAGGCGGACAAAGCCGACGCGACGGAGGTGGTGTTGTTGTTTTGAGCGTGAAACGCCACCGACTCCTCTGGGGCGTCTCTCATGTTGTAGGTGGTGACAATCAACTGAACATTCTTGGGGTTGCCCTGCTGCAGAGTGAGGTCAAAGGTCAAGGGAGAGTCTGTGCGTGGGCCAACGGTCTCGTCCGGGTGCGACAGCCGCATGTGGGCCACCATCTTCTCAACGTCGTTGAAGGTCGCACGGCAGTGTGGGCAGGACAGGCCATGGATCAACATGTGGTTCAACAACGTGTCACTGGGGAGATAGCGGTTGCAGTAGAGACACTTGCTGGTGAAGTTGTGGATCTTCATGATGTAGTTGGCTACAGCAGGTACCTTCTCCGCCTTGTGCTCCTTCTCAAAGTGAGAACTGTACACGTTCTCTGGGAAGAGCTCGTTACAGATAGTGCAGATTTTCCACTTCTGGGTGTAGGATGTGCCAAGGACCGAGGAGCCTTTCTTGGCTGTGACAGAGGCTACGGTGGTAGCTGCTGCCTGGACACGAGATCCCAGAGGGTTGGATTTGAGCGAGGACGAGGCACTGACCACCACCTGACTCCGCAGGCTGCCGCCAGATAGAAGCTGCTTTGCTGCGTGCGACTGCTGGGGCACAGAAACCTGGGCATTCCCCGGCAAAGACACCCTCACCTGCTGGCTGCCAAGAGAGAACGGCTGGGTGCCGGCCTTTAATCTTATTCCATCATGTTTCATCCCAGATAGAAGACTTGAGCTGAAGCCGGTCTTTGATGGGATGGAAACTCGGCCCAGCTGCTGCGAGCCTGGAGACCTGGTAGTGGCCATTACTGCACCTTTAGGGCCCATCCCAATGATGGTCTTGTCACCTTGGGTTTTGGGGGGGATCATGATGATGGGTTTGGGACGTGGGACGATCACACTGGTGTGCCCAATCATGGCGGTCACCTGGTAGCCAATTCTCTCGTGGTCCTCAATGACGTGTTGAACAAGTGCCTCATAGGTCCTTGGAACAAAAAGACACTTCTTGCAGTGAATCTGGTTAGTGTTAACATTGTTTGTGTTACTACTCTCTGTATTCCCCGTGGCTCCTGCGGTGCCACCATTCTGAGCGTTTGTCTTCTCTCCCGGTTTCACGATGTAGGGCTTGGCCACTTGCTGGAAGTGTTCCCGGTAGATGTGCTTTCGCACTACATTGTACAAAGGGTCCCTGTAGGTGCACTTCTTGCAGTAGTACACCGCCTGCTCCACGCTGTCCCCGCTCCTCTTCATCAGCCCGTCCTTCATCATGATCCCACCGCCTCCCGCCACCATCCCACCGGGGCCCTGCCGCACAGTGTTGTTAGGCATGTGGAAAAGTTTGATGTGTGTTTCCAGAGTCTTTTTGTTGCCATTGTAAGTGCAGTAGGGGCAGTTGAGCAGTATGTTGTTCTCAAAGTCCTCGCTGTGGACGTTGCGGAAGTGGCTCTTGTATGCAGAGAAGTACTTGGACGAGAAGAGGCAACCGGAGCAGCAGAAAGGCTTTGATCTGTAGTCCTGGAGACACAGAGGTGAGAAAAAGCTTAGCCTTTAAAAGCCATTTCATTATTACACCATCAGAAATTTGATTTAGTCGTGTGAACAAAACTAATAATTCATGACAACAGATTCAAATAACAGTGTCGCAAAAAAAAAAAAAAAAAAAACACATATTAAGGTGAGTGTGTCACACACCTGCACTTTGGTATGTGATGGCTCCCACATGCACACATCTTCCCAGGTAGTGTGCTTTATGTACACCTCTGGAGGAGTAAAGTCCTTATAGTCCTAAACAATAAAGAAAACCAGATTAATACCCGACAATGAAACAAAGACAGAAACAATCAGGAGGATATCAGACTTTCACTATGGAGATTTGTGTATTTGTGGAGTTTATTCTTCCAGTTTTCAGGCTTTAATGCCAAACTCGTAGCTACAGTGTGATCCAGCGATGATGCATGTCTACATAGGGACACGAGGAAGGCATGTGTTGCTGTGCACGAATCCTAAATCTGCTTCCGCCGTGTCTAATAAAAGCTGATTGGATGAACACAAACAAAAACCCGCTGTGACAGAACTTTTTTTTACTACAATTTCTATATAATTCACAGGGTTGAATCATCACCTTTCTTCCGTCCTCTGGGACATCTGTTTTAATGTATGTTCGGGCTGGAAAATAAGTCAATATTTCCATTTCAAATCAAATCTAGCTCAAAATAAATGAATCACAACCTGTCAAGCATTAGGAACCGTGGCACATTCCTCCTTCGCGACGGTCTAAAACCTCATGTAACCCCATCACTTCAGTACAATTCTTCATGTTTGTGTCTCTATGCCTCTATGAAATCCACAGGAGTGGATACTGAATTATGTAAAGTCTTTGGTTTCTGCTTTTAAGCCTGAGGAGCATCTTTCTCTGACATGAAGTGCAGAATATGGACACGTGTCAATGAGGGTAAATACAATATACCGTATGGGTTTTATCACGAGTCCAGTTCCTATTATCACACGTTCTTTTAATGTATGCAGCTCTGTCAGGCACCCTCAACTCCTTATCATTAAACCAAAACAAATTAATCTGATGTACACCAGAGCTGCAAGTATCTAAAGAAGAATCAATCTTAAACCTTCACAACTGATAAAAAATAATGCTGTGAATGTGAATTTCAACACAGTCAAAGTGATATTCGGCAAACGTTTCACTGCATTTTCCTTAAGGCAAAGTAGAATCATTGTAAAAATACCAAAAAGTCTGGGCTCGCTCACCTCTAGGTGATCTCTACAGAACTCCAGGCCAATGTCTCCCAGGACCCTCTTGACATTTTTCCTCGCTTTCCGCAGACTGCCCAGGTTATTGACAGGGAGCTGGAACATTCTGCCCACCTGAGTAGAAGAGAAACAAACAAACACACACACACGGCATGTGATCAACAGGTGTCGGGTAGGATTTAGCATCAACTGCCTGTTTAAGTAAAGGCTTTTTTAGCATTTAGACGTAGTTATTTATCCGAGTAAAACAATAACACACATTTACCTAACAGAGACAAAAGAGTTGTGACTACAAGTAATAAAGTTGTTCCCCAATAGATCATCAGGCCAAAGTGCATCCTCTTAGTGGGGCTGCGTTCAAACCGAGACAATGAAAAACAATCCAGAAAGTCCAGTTTGAGCGACAGTTTAATGCGTTTAAAAAGCTCATCGGACACAAAAACACAGGATTTGTTCATCGCAGCGGTAAAGTTATCCATCGTTGTGATGCTCGTGGAGTTAACGGGCAAACGCTGCCCCACACAGCACGTTGCAGCAAAAGTGAAGGCCGTGTTGTTTTTCCCAGAGCGCTCTGTGTCAGTAGCCCTGCTGCGTTGACGGACTGGCAGCTCTGACAGCGTGACAGTGAACCAGCACCGTCTCCGGTGGAAAAGGCCCATTAGTGAAGCTTTAATTCCCCAACAGGGAGTTTAATAAACTGGCTAGGCTTAAGCAAGCAATCATGCGTCCTGGAAACCTTTAAGACCACATGATAACCAAGTTTAAAACACGCGCTGTGCAACTTGTGCACGAGGACGTTCGTTCACGTGGGTGACGCCAGACACTATCCTCCGATTGACAGGTGGTGAGCTAAGGCATGGAAACGCTGATGTAAGCAATGACCGAGTTCGCATAATTTAAGAGATTTGATTAGTTTTCAGGTGGGAAATGACCAACGGCTCAATACCTCAGTATGTAAACACAGACTGTAAACACAAGAAGAAAACTGCACAGGCAGCTTTAACTGCAAGACCAAAGACACTCAGTGGTTTGTTATTTATGATAAACGCTTTTTTTTGTTACAGTGGATGAAAGTTTTGATTCAAAGCTGCCCAAACCTCAGTTAACTGTCTGGAGCACTGATAAGAGGTTGTTGAAACAGAAAGACAGACCAAGTGCTTCCACACAAAATTGCAGCTGAACCACCATCCACACATCCGTGGTGTGCTCTGATCACCGACAACAGGCTTCAGGACCAATAAAGGCACTTTTTAAACCACAGGAAGTGAGCGCTGATTGATTCCTAGTCCGATGTGGACGGTCAAAAGTCTCTGTTTGAATCAGAGCAGCGTGTTGTAAGGTCAAAGGTCACTGAAGCACGGTGACATAAAGGCAGCTCAGTGACAAACAGCGCGGTCCCAAACAATTCCTGTGAACACCTCAGCTCATTTCCCTTCTAGAAAACACAGAACAAACACACTGTCCTGTCCCTGTGTGTGTGTGTGTGTTTTAACTAACTGTCGGCCTTGCGAAGAGCCGAGAGACATTTCCATCCATCCACCTGTCTGTCTGTCTGTCTGTCTGTCTGCTGTCTTGCCTGCCAGCTGTCCATCTGTCTCTCATTCAGAAACGTGCATAAGTGCAAAAGTGAGTCAAACAGACGCACACCCTCGCTCACTTCCCCTCTCTGTGTCTCCTTCCTGCCTCCTCCCATTACTTGTAGATGGCGCTAGAGAGGAGCTCCATTATGTAAGTCTCCCCATACTCAGCCTGCCCCCTTTTTTCTCCCTGCCTCGCAATACCATCTCAGAATGGCGCCTCCTATTGAGTCAGCAGCAGCCTCTACAATATGTCTGCAGTGGAGGGGGGAGGGGAGGGGAGGGGAGGGAGGGAGGGAGGGAGGGAGGGAGGGAGGGAGGGAGGGATGGTGGAAGGGGAGGGACAGAGGGAGCGAGAGAGATCAGCGAAGGGGGGAGGGTAAGTGTGAGAGGGGGAGTTGAGGGAGCTGGGAGGAAGAGGAGGGAGAGGGGAGGGGAGCCAGTGAGCGAGGGTAGAGGGGAGAGATGAGAGGAAAGGAGAGAGGACAGGGAGTGAGCGACGGAAGTGGAGGGTGGAGGGTGGAGGGGGGAGGGGATGGGATGGGATGGGGAGGCAGGGAGGTCGGACAGACAGGCTCAAAGGAGAGGAGAAGGGGAAGGGAGGGTGAGGGACGGAGGGGAAGAGGATGAGAGGAAAGGGGGGGTGGGATGGAAGAGGGTGAGAGAGGGGGTGACGGATAGGCACGAAGGGGAGGGGTGGTGGGGTTGGGAGGAAGGGAGGGAGGGAGGTAGAGAGAAGGAAAAAAAAGCCAAGGAGAGGCTGAAGAGGAGGGAAGGGAGAGAGAGAAGGAAGAAGAGAGGGAGGAGAGGCAATAGGAGGCTGCTCTGCTGAGGGCTGCTGGCAGAAAACAGGTTTCCCCCTTCAGACAAGAGGCCTGCAAACCTCCAGCCACTGATCTCCTCCACTGGGACGCGATCACAACCTGCGTGCTGCTCGACTACCTCCACGTGAAACATCTTTCCAGGGGAGAAGCTTCTGGTGACATTCCCACTGCTGCTGGAAAAGTTTAGGATGCATTTAAACCAAAAGCACAAGGAGGGAGGGAGGGGGGGTTCGCTGTGGCATCAGGCTCAACACCTGTCTGGTCTGCAGCCAATAAATATGCAGTAAAAAGGTGGAAGGACTGCCTGTGCATCTACCACACAGGTTGATGGTGGCGACCACAGTCTGACGCTTGTCAAAACACAGCCCTCCTCCTCCTCCTCCTCCTCCCTCTGCTGCTGCGGGGATCAAACACACAAAGTACGAGGTGCATGACAACCCTGGTGTCACCTGGTTGAACCCTGATCAGCTCACCTTTGGCTACTCACAACAAAAACTCTCCACACTCTCAGCGCAGTGTGGATGCACTTTAAGCAACCTCGCCGTTTCTAGCTCAACTCTCCGGGTGTAGCTTTAAAGGACTGCCCCAAATGCTAACGGGCTGGTGAGCGTTACTGTCACTGAATTAAATCTCTGATTTCTCCACATCTGGCAGGATCCAGATCGATGGCTCTTGGTAGGGAGCTGCTGCTGCTGCTGACAAAGAATGGGGACACACCGCGCTAAGTTAGCATGCTAGGCTAGCCAACTCGCACCAACAACATGGGGCTGTTAGACAACTACTCCTGCCCCTCTCTGTGCTTATCCCCCCCTCCCGCTCACTTCAGGACACCCGTTATGAACAACCGAGCCGGGGAAGTCATTCAACTTGAGGCGACGCTGAGACAAACCCTCCCACAGACTTGTAGAAAACACACCGCTGGCTACCATCGACAGAGCCAAGTTACCTTAGCTGTAGTTCAACCAGCACCCGTCGCATCTCCGCAGGTAGCTGCGGAGCTAGCGGCAGAACTACCGCTCATGTCCGGCGTCATGACAGACAAGTTTACCTGCTTTTCACATCCAGCGCTCCCGTCTGAGTGAAATGTGTCACCTCAGGGTGGCTGAGGGCGACGTGCGGACACTTTCACTCGCTCGGATGTTGAATCCTTTTCAGGTGACAACTAGCTAGCTTCGTAGGAGGGGAGGGGAGGGAGGAGAGGAGTGAGAGAGAGCGAGAGAGAGATCCAGCCACCCGGCCGTCGGTCTATCCTCCGAGCCCGACTCTCCCTCGCCGACGAGGGCTGTCCTCTTCCCTCTGGTCGGCAAACGGGAACAGAAAGCCTCGGAGCCTCATTAGACAATTAAAACCTCCATTTCCTGCAGCGGTGAGGACAGACGCATGTCCGCTTGTTGGGAGCAACTGCCGGCGTATCCACTCTTTCAGATAAAGACCCTAAAGTCTGCCTATGATTGCCTGGCAGCCGCTAACGCTTTGCCCATTCTCTTCCCTGACAGACAATACACATCCAGCCTAGAAACTGCCCTATCCAAAATGGCGCAAATAAAAGGGGCGGAAGTGACATCTACTTGATTAGCATAAATAATCTCATTGTGATATCCCGGCTCATTAAAACTCCTGATTGGGCTGCCAATCAGTTTAGCCAATTAAGCCGCCGTAGTTTCGGGAAAAAAAATACGCACCTAGCGTCTCAAAAGCCGCGGCGGGGCTTTGGTGTCCGTGCGGAGGGTCTGCGGGGTAAACAACCCGCCGCGGCAGTTGCGGGATCCGGCCGGCAGCGGGCGTCCTCCCGCCTTCGCTTTGTGCGCATGCGCGGTCCCCGGCTACATCTGGCTCTTTCTCTCCCCCCCCTCCGCCTCCCCCTCGGATGTGCACAGTGCCTCAGCACTCAGCTGGAGCCGCAGGGCGAACGGTAGGTGGCGCTGTGATACGCCGTGCGACCAACGGCCCGACTCTACCAAACTGACCGGGACTACTTTCCTACTTGCCACTGAAGGGCAGCCAAGAACAACCGTGTTCATCCACCTTAACGCGGCGTTTAAATGGTGAAAGTTAATGGTGAAGCATCGGTGTCAGCTGGGGTTCATTGTTGCCCTCTTACCCCCCCATCATCACCCATCAAAGTGAGTCAAAACCCACCCCTCCATTTTTTATCTTTTTTAAAGTTACACCACCACCTACTGAGTCCACCTGTGTTGTAAATCCGATTTAATGTTAATTTAGGAATGTGTAGCATAGGCTTTGACTTGATTTAGACACAGGTCGGGTGTCAATTGGTGCTTATTCACTTTATAAGCTTTCAAATAAATAGAAACAAAGCACACAGCAATCATGGTGCTTTCAGGGCCCCTGAGGCGTTCAGGACTCCTGGGACAGATGCCCGCTTCACTTGCACATGGAAAAGCCAACAGTGTGAGGAGAAAAGTGGGGTGTTAAATGTCTTCAGTGGTATAAATTCAAGCTGCTGTGACCCCTGAGTATATTTAAGAGAACCTGTAGACTACAACTACTGCCTTCATGTTTATTAAAACACCTTTCCTTGTGTTTGGGACCATTGGCGTCCATTTAAATGGCTTTCCAGAGTATCCTAATCATCACGTACAGGCCTGAGGTCACATGGTTTTGACCTAAAGCTCTTCAGCTCTTTCGGACGTGGAAAAAAGAGGAAAAAAAAGAGAGCACAATTTGTTTAAATACAACTGTTTAATTATAATACAAACAGTGACCTAAACCTGTCTGACAGCTGTTGTTATTGCAGGGTTCAGTCAGCTGTCTGGACTGGGAATGACGAGACGCCATGCGCTTTGTTCGAATTCAATTAATGGGAATGTAAAGCACAACGTTCCTTCAGTATTCCGGACGGCGACCGACTGACTGGGAGAACTGTGTTGGCTATTAAATATAAAAACAAGTGAGAGACATTTCTCACTTGTCGTTTGCCGTCATGTCAGTGAAAGTCTGATACAACTACTCTCGTTAAAGACGGCGACTCTAGCAGTGAAAAAAACACGGTATGATACCCTAACCCTATGGCGTCGCTGATCATGTCGTGGCGAAGAGTGTGAGCAGTCCTTTCACGAATGACACAATCTCGTTCCCTCCGAGTTTGGACTCCCCGTAAACTCGATCCACAAAGGAAATGGGTACCTGTTTTTTGGAGGAAGGAGAGAAAAAGATGGTTTTCAGTTCACATCCAAAAGTATGGATGCAGCATCACAAGGCTGAAGATTAAAGGACAACTGCAGTATTTTTGAATCTGGGCCCCTTTTGTAAAAAAAAAACCCAAAAAACAACAACATATTTTGGGTTACCACACTACCACAGGCTACCTACACAGATAGACCTGCAAGATCCTTTTTGTTTAACCAGAAACAGCCATTGTATCATGATAATAAAAACACACCAGATTCCATTGACAAAAACACGAGGAGTTGCTGGCCTACAGCTATCTCGATTGGTTAGTTTCCTTCTGTAATTGTGTGACTTTGGTGTTTAAAAAGGCTTAATAGTTCAGATCCAACATTTGTGTAAGTAAGTACAGTAATTTAACAATTAAGGCAGCAGTAGATCAGCCACTCCTGTGTTCTGTGAGGTAAAATGACTGTCTTTGTGAATGGAGTCTGGTAGGTTTGAATAATGTGGTAAAACAGCTGTTTCTAGTTAAACAAAAAGGATCTTACAGGCCTACCTCGGTTTCTGTAATGTTGTCAGACACTGAGAATAACAATCCGGGCCTGTGGGTTCACAAATCAAAACTTAGGTTTTAAACAGTCTCTGGAGTCAACTTCTTACTTTGGTGCAGTGGTTTTTGAGCTTGACCTGGTCTGATGTGGTCTGGACACAGAAAAAGCAGCAAATACTGCTGAGAAAGTGTTTTAACAAATGTGACACTGTGATTTTAAGTCTCTGGGGTCAACTTGTTAATTTAATCTAAATTCAACAAGTCCAATAACAGTGATTTTTGAGCTAGACCTGGTCTGATGTGGTCTGGATGCAGAAAAAGAAGTGAAATTGTCCCTTTTTTGTTTAATAAATCTGACAGAGGGTTTAAAAAAACATAAGCACATGAATAAATGAATGAACTGGTGCCTCACCTCTCCGATTGTGTAGTTGAGCTGTCTGGCGCGGACGATCATCTCCATCTGAAAGACATACCCTTTGGACACGCACCGCTCCACCAGACTCTCCAACACCTTCTTCTTGTACAGCCTGACAGCAGCGAGAAAACACGGCAGGCATCAGCTGCATGCACGGCATGCGCACCTTAAAACACACAACACTCGCAGCACTCACCTGAAGCTGCCGGTGAGGTCTGAAGCACCGGGTCTCAATAACATCTGAGTCAAAAAGTTGGCCCCCCGACTGCGAACGAGAGCAGGAGACGGAAGAAAGACAAAAAAGTCAAACCTCAGCGTCTGGCCTGTTTAAATCGGGGTCAGCGCAGGACGGATGAGAGGAAACTAAAGACTGTGCGCTGCTGCTGACTTGCAGTTAAGTCACCTGATGAGTTTCCTGCGCAGGTCCCAGCCGTAAACGCCTCCGTTCCCTTGGTATCGAGTACCAGATACCAGGTCGTAATTACCTTCCTTCTGCTTCCTGGAAACCAGACAAAACATACTCACCACCTGCTCTTCCAGCTGCCATTAGTGGCAGAGTAGCAACATATTATTGCTTAAATAATCTGACTATTGTGTGCACACAAACTGAAAGTGTAGTCAAAAATCACAAGACAGGAAATGGAAATTTAGAGATACTTACTCAATAAATTCTGGGATGAATTTTGGCTGAAATAAATAAAAAAAACAACAATGATTGAATATCACAGAACCTGTTATATTTCACATAATATTGCAATTAATTCTAACTTTTGGGATGATAGAGAGTAGAAAAGACAAACAAAATAGATCAGATTAGCTCACACCTCAGATCCAAACACAACCTCTAAAGCAAGTCAGGAATCAGTGATAGAATCAGTTAGTTCTACATTGATTTGTGGATTCATTAATCACTCAGTAATGAAAATAATTCTTAATTACAGCTCTGTGTGTTCGTGTGAAGCGACTCTATGCAGCCATTGAAACAAGCTCCACTCACATGATGGGAAAGATCTGCATCCATTATGATGATGAAGTTCCCGGTGGCATGCTTCATGCCGTGGATGTAGGCGGTGCCTTGGAGAGGAAACAGGAGCTCATCAGTAACAGGCAAAGGTTATTAGAAGACGTACAGAAGAACATTTTTACGCAGTTTCAAGCTTACCGAGACCCAGTTTCTTCGCTCTTGGTCGCAGAAGCTGAACCACAGAAAAGAGAGATTAGGAGTCTGCATCAAGCAACATTGATTCAGACGGCATGTTAATTATAATATTACATACCCACAATGCATTGTTTGGTTCCTCAATCTGGCGCCATGTCATTGATTTACACTGATACTTACTATCTTATCCTCTCCATAAATCTTCTGCAACTGTTCTGCCACATCCAGTGTGCCATCTGGGCTTCCGTCGTCAATCACAATTATCTCGTAGTTATATCCGCTGTAAATACAACAAATTACTTGTAAATAACCCTGTTTCTTTTGTTGTCTTAATGCAGAAGATCTTGTAAAAAAAATAATATTGTAATCCAACAATTAGAACCCAAAGCTGAGCTGTCAGAGAGTCTCAGTGGTTTAGTGACAGCTCATCACTGACCAGCACCAACATTAGCTTGCGTTAGCCGAGCGCCTTTTCTGGCTCCCCTGAACTCACCTTTCACCGAAATACTTCACCAGCAGCCAGACGATCAGAGGGAGGTTTTCTCTCTCGTTGTAGGTCGGTAGCAGCACTGAGTATTTGTCCGCGTCGTCCCGGTTTCGCTGCGAAGTTTTCCTGCTCGCCATGGCGACGTGAATCCACTTTAGCCACACGGCGTGAAGCTGGGAAAGGCGACACGCGACATCCTGTTAGCTGTTTTCAAAATAAATGTAATTAAAATTAAAAACACACAAACAGGTTTAGAGCCACGAGCTACTTACGTGAGTTTTTCAAAAAAATGTCAATGGTATGGTGAAAATCAAGGTCAGTGAAGTCACCATATAAGGTTTCTTGCCAGTCTGTCATGTAGCCTGATTGTCTCTGATTGGCTTGGAAAAATCTCGTAGTTCTACTGCCTCATGGTGAGGGTAGGGACGGCATTTTGAACTCCCACTTAAGTTACCAAGTATGGTCCCTTGCCCGATAAAGGGTTAAACATGATCCTCTTTGTACCTACAGGAGATGTCACACTTTATGACATCCTATTTACATCAGCTGCACTGAAACGCCACATGGAAATCAGGCAAATATGTAACAAACATACAAACTGGAAGCTACACATTTTATTTTTACCATGTGGACATTGCCAAATATAAATCTGTTTGCTGCACAGACTGTACCTTTAAGTGACATGTCATTTCCACCTACTTCATGTTTAAACGTTAACTGTTACATTAATAATTCAATATTCATTCCAGTAAGTTCATGCACTTTTATTTGCAGTTTACAGAAGCAGTCTGACTTGTCTATGTTGTTATATATCGACATTTATTTCTTTTCTCACCTGCTTACATGCACATAATATTTACGTTTGTCTTCGATCAACTTTGTTGTCTTTGTTTTCAGCTTTCTGTTAATTTCTAATAAAGCCAATTATGACCATGTAGCATTGTTAGCAACAGTTTGTCCCTCTCATATAATATTATAACATTGCATTCTAATATAACCCCAATAGATGATACTGCAGTGTATTACATATTAGCATAGTGTGACCATTATTTTGAAAAATGAACTAACATTACTGCTAAAACCGGAAACTGGGTGTAGCACTGAGACTTTCTTGACAAAGCCGCTGGTTTGGTTGGAACCTCCATTGTGCTCTTCAAAATAGACACCACTGGAAACAATTCTCTCCTCACCAAGGTTCCGACTAAAGGAAAATGGCAATATTATCATTATTGATTCCTGCTGGCTAATTTATTTTCTCTTGGAGGTCAGTTTTAGAAAAAGAGATTCAGAGTCTTACTCAAGGACACGTTAGCATAAGTAGTCGAGTAAACTGTCGTAGTTTAGTCAGCACTAAACAAACCTCAATGATAGACAGTGATGACACATATTAATGGGATTTTATTAACAAGATTAAAAAATACATACAAATAACCCAAACTCACACACACACACACACACACACACACACACACACACACACACACACGTTTAATCACCCAAATCCCAGGAAATCAGAAAATGTAAACAGGAATTTTCAACACGAATAGGTACAGTATAAAATATCATACATGAATAACTGTGTACAGTAAATATAATAAACAATATCACACATTAATGGACAATAGACATTCTCACAGTATCATTTATACCATGGAACAAAAAGAAGCTTTCACACCATGGATTATACGTTTTCATTATTCTTGAGGCAGTTAAGGTTAGAATGGCTAATGCAAAAGGTAGAGATGTAACACAGATGGCTAAACTACTTGGCAGTGATACAGTGCATGAGTACATAATCATAGTAACAAAAGATTTCAGTGCGAATATGGTCTATAAGACAGCACTTGGCTGATCCCGGTGGGAAAATATTTTCCTAAAGATGCTCTCCGTTCATCAAAATACTACTATTCTATATTTTAAAAAAATCTTCCTGCTTGTTCTTGGTTCATTTCTCAGCCATATTTCATATCAAAGAACACTGTAACAAGGAGACGGAGATCGATCCTTCCTGAATTGTTTCCTTTTCCTCACACATGATGAAAAGCTTCTGCATCAGTCAGTTCAACACACCAAACCTCTTCAGGGGTGCTTTTTTGGTTTCTTGTTTTTTTTAGCTCCACTCCCGGTCTGTCATTCAGCTCCAAAGGAACCATAGTCATTTCAAGCAGGCTTCAGTCAGCTTACTACGACTGTCTGCTTGTTTATGTCCACTCATGGCTGGTAGCCATAATAAGGGTCGCCTGGGTGGAGAGAGCACACACACAGAAAAAGGACTCAACACATGTGATCCATCAAAGTAAGTCCACTAAAAATACTTTTTTGTTATTCTAAGTGTCTGATAACATTACTGAAAGGATCCCTACAGAGACAGACCTGTAAGCCCTGTTTTGTTTCGCCAGAAACAACTGTGATATTGCTTGGTTCAAAGCCACCAGACTCCATTGATAAAAATAGTCATTTAACACAGGCGGTGCTGGTCTACTGCTGTCTCGATCATTTGGTTTGTTTGTGTTATTGTATGATTTTGGTGCATTAAAGGGTAAGTTCAGCCTACACAGTATTTGTGTCACACACAATGACACAGACAAACTAACCAATTGAGGCAACAGTTGGCCAGCCACTCCTGTGTATTGCGAGGTGATAAAATTACTGTTTTTGTCAATGGAGTCTGGTGTCGAAAGGATCTTAAAGGAGCTTGCAACCTTTGTTAATCTGAAATTCAGCTTAAACTCAGGCTCAGTGTGAGCTGCTGCCGACAGACCTGATCATCACATTTATGAGTGTCATTGAAGTTAGTGGACCTTTCCTATTAGCTGACCTGTTTGCTGGGGAACTCCATTGCAGCCTCCACTGCTGTCACACACACCCGATGGTCCACTCTCGCCGGGCTGTCCAGAGGGGCCGGGGATTCCCTGGGGTCCTGACTTACCATCATCTCCTTTGGAGCCGGGGACTCCCAGCTTGGACTCACCTGGGGGACCTGCAGACACATAATACACACATGCATCATAACCACAGGGCTCATTCATTAAACAGTATTATATTACAGTGATATATGAAACAAATGGCAGGTGGAGAGGTACCCGCGAATCCTTTGACCCCAGGGGGCCCGTGGACATTGGTCCCTGCATCACCTTTCGATCCTGGCAAACCTCTCCTTCCTGTAGAGAAGAAACAGACAAATCAGCGTCCATTATCATCTAGAGAATTTGGTTGCTTTCATTTCAACCATCGACTAGATGGAGTCTTACCCTGTTCCCCTGGATATCCAGCCCTGCCAGGTCTCCCCCTGGAGCCGACACGCCCCTGGGTGCCCCGGCCGCCCGGCGGGCCCTTGGGCCCTGGTATACCAGGTTCCCCCGGGGGCCCCACCGGCTCCTCGATGGGAGCTGGCTTACGACTTATCTCATTAATGAACACGTCAAGCTTCAGCACCTCCTCTGAAAAACACGCACAGCTCTGGATAAAGAATGCTCGAGAGAGCGTGTTTTAATCTGGACTTTATAATGAGTGAGTTCAATATGCAGATAATATCATCACTGGAGGCCTCCCAGTTCCAACAGAGTACTCACTATGCACTAGTTGCTCACAGGCCTGTGTGACCAGTTGGTAGATCATGGCCATTGACTGAGGTTCCCCCTGTAACATCAGCAGATTTATCAACTGTGGTTTAAGTGAGAGCCAAAGTATTATTTTGAAATTACACTTTTACACACACACAGTAAAAAGCAACGACAACACATGATGCCAGTAACCCACCTTCTCTCCTTGTTCCCCTTTATTGCCTGGCAGACCCTGCAAAACAAAAGATGCATGAACATAAATGTACGTAAACCATATCTCTAACGATAGTATACACACAGCAACACCATACAAACCTCTGAACTTACGCAAACCCCTTCATTCACGCTTTGTTCGTCTGATCACACCAGACTCCACTGACAAAACCAGTAATTTTACCTTGCAGAACGCAGGAGTGGCTGATCTACTGCTTCCTCAATCAGATCATTTGTCTGTGTTATTGTTTGTTTAAAAAAGTCTTGTGTTGAATCTGAACAAACCCTTTAAAACACAAAGTTAGACAATAACACAAACAAACTAAAGGATCTAGGCAGCGGTAGACCAGCAGCTCCTGTGTAAAATGCTGATTTTTGTCAATGGAGTCTGGTCTGGCTTTGAACCTCCCAATTTAATTTCTGATTAAACAAAATGAGTGCGAATGAATGGAAGTCGCTAGTTTACAGTCTTCTTCAGCACAGCAGGATGTTCATTTAGTAAATTATGGCCCCATTTAGAAGAAAATAGACCAGGAAGAGGGGTGAGAGATGACCAACGCTACTATTTGTCCCTCTGGTCTTACCGTAGGTCCTACAGATCCTGTGGGACCCCTTTCCCCCATAGGCCCCGGGTGTCCTGGCATTCCTTGGAAACCCTGTATAACACAAATGGATGGATGGGTAGAACAGCAGACGAATGACAAAAACAGATGGACAGACACGTCTATAAATGCTGATCCCTGACATCCTTCCATATAGAGGTAATAGGCAAAGCTGAGTTTTACCTGAGAGCTAAACCTGTGTGCTTTAGGTTTTGACCCCTCTGAGATGCGTCATTTTGCATCCCCCTGTGAACCACTGCTGTGTGGCACCAGCAGTGTCCCTCAATACCAAATGAATTGTTGTGCACCTGCTTAAAAAGTGTTTATTTCATGAAAAATCTGCATCTTTTAATCTCCAGAATGTATGTATGATATGTTGGCCTGAAGGTGGTACTAGAGGAAACCTTAGACGGGTGGCTTCTTTCTTTCATGGCCATAAATAATCTTTTTTTTAAAACATAAAATTCAGTCTTACCCTGGGTCCGGTGATGCCGGGGCCACCGATGTTGCCTTCGAGCCCTCTAATGCCCTGTGAAACACATAGCAGAGTGGATGAAGGTCACTGCTTCTGCTCAGCTTTATGAAACTCTGCTCCACAGTTACTGATCTGTACTGGCTGGGATCAAGCGGCTCACCCTCGGCCCTGGAGGCCCCTCCTCCCCCTTTTGACCCGGAGGCCCCGGTGGACCCTGGTGGAGAGGCAGGCACATGGGTGGGTTTATGGGTTTATAGCCAACAATACGGGGGAAGAAGAGTGTTTTCTATTCTGTTTCTGTAATGTTGGTACTCACCTGGACTCCTGGTCGCCCAGCGTCGCCCTTTTCCCCTCGTGCACCCGGTGGACCCTGAAAGGAAAAATATGAAAACAAACTACATCTTTAAGTCCTTAGAAGACAGCTAATTATTTATATATATATATACAATGGTTGCTACCACTATACACGTGTAGCACATGTATTTAAAGCTAAGGTTACCAACCGCTTTGCCCTGCACCGTCATGCCTCGTGGCCCTATGTTGCCCAGAGGTCCGAGACCTCCCTCAAATCCAGGCTTTCCTGGAGGACCCATCTCCCCCTGAAACACAGAGAAACTTGAAGACATCAATTTGGTGCCTTGGTGCCTCTAAATAAAACATGCTCTGCAACGTGTAAATGCCCCGTTCAGTTGTGAAGTGCCGACTCTGACTCTGAAAACCCTGTTGGAATTGGTCCAGTAGATCTCCTCAGCCAGGAGCCGAGAACAGGTGGTGAATAAACTACTAATGGCTGTAATGGCATCCTTTGGGGCAATTACGCCCAATCTAAATACGTCCACTAAAAGTGCTTTTTTTTTGCCACTGACAGGCTCAGATTATTATTCTAAGTGTCTGACAACATTACAGAAAGGATCCCTACAGAGATAGACCTGCGAGATCCCTTTTTATTTAATCAGAAATATCCATTAAATTGGTTGGTTCAAAGCCAGACCAGACTCCACTGACAAAAATAGTCATTTTACACAGGAGCTGCTACTCTACCGCTGCCTCGATCCGTTGGTTTGTTTGTGTTATTGTCTTACTTTGGTGTTTTAAAAGTTAGTTCAGATTCAACACAATACTTGTGTAACACAAACACACTATCTGATTGAGGCAGCAGTAGACCAGCCACTCCCATGTTCTGTGAGGTAAAATTACTGTTTTTTACAATGGAGTCTGGTGGATTTGAATAGAACGATACAACAGCTGTTTCTGATTAAACAAAAAGGATCTCACAGGTCTCTCTCTGTAGGGATCCTTTCCATAATGTTGTCAGACACTTAGAATAACAATCTGAGCCTGTTAGTGGAAAGAAATTGACTTTTAGTGGACCTACTTTGATTTCCCAGAAGGATTAACTTTACAGCCAGTGTAGCCCATTCTCTGTAGCTGATCTATTGGACCAAACAGTTTTTGTACCTACCGGTCATTTTGAACCCATAAGATATAAAAAGATATTGTCCAATACAGAGATTATCCTTTAAATCTAAACCTTAATAAATATTTTCATCTCACCTTTTGGCCTTGCTCTCCCCTCTCTCCTTTCTCACCACGAGGACCCGGCTTCCCCTGGGGAAAAACAAAAACATGTTATCAGACAACTGGATCGCACATTAAAAAAAAAAAAAGGAGTCAGTCAGTATTCCTAACTCCTTGTAGGCTTAACTGAGGCCTCGTGGTGACCTACAGTTGATCCCGGAGAGCCGGGAGCTCCGGGGACATCGGAGGAACAGGTACAGGTGTAAGCCGGGGCGGGACAGCTCTCCTCGTCTCTCTGACGAATCACACAGAAACAATAAAGACATGAAGTCAGCCCTTTAAAAAGATATATATGTCCCACTAACACTGGAGAAAGGTGATGACGGCAACATGGTAAGGAGCCGTGTACAGGCTAATATTTTAGGCATGACTCCATATTCTGGGTCACACACAGTATCCACACACACACACACACACACACACACACACACACACACACACACACACTGCGCCTGTACTAAAATACAGGTAAATGTAAGTATGAATGGACTGACCACTCCGGGCAGGTCACAGCAGGTGTCCTCTGAAGCCCACGTGGTGTTACAGACGATCTCAAAGGACTGCAGCTGGAACTGGGAACAATGAAGAGGACCGGATACAGGTTGAGCACAGGGCAGAGGAGGAAGCTACCATATCTATATACATACATATATATTTATTTATTTTTTTGAGTTTTGCAGGATGTGCAGTTTAAGATCCAACAGAAATAGACTATAAATAGCTGTTATACAGCGTGATGTCAGAGACACCAGACTCCATTGTAATTTTACACAGGAAATGCTGCTCTACCATTGCCTGCATCATTGCATTTGTTTGTGTTATTGTGTGACTGTTTTAAAGGGTTAATTCAGATCCAACACAACATGTGTGTGACACACAATAACACGAACAAACTCCCCGATCGAGGCAGCAGCAGAGGAGCAGCTCCTGTGTTCTGTGAGTTAAATCCCTGTTTTAGTGAATGTAGTCTGGTGTGTGTGCTGTTTGTGGTTAAACCAAAAGGATCTTCCAGGTCTCTCTCTGTAGGGATCCTTTCCATGATGCTGTCACACATGACACAGTAAAAGTAGGATGACAACTAAAGTTACATGCAATATCACCCAAATTGAGTTTTGACTATCCCACACATATAAACGCAGGCTTTTGTTTCGTTTCATATGGGCTTTAATATAAATCACGAGGGTGGCATCCACTCGGCTCGGCTGCTGGAAACAGCCAGATATCCCGCTGTGGTCTCACGCGAGCCTGCGCTCCATCACAGCGGAGGAGGCTGAATCCCACACTAATTAAAATGCTGTGGGACAGAGCGGAGGTGGATCTGATTCTCTGTGAGTGTATGGGACGTTCCTCTGCTGGGAGTGGATGCCATTCCGCCACCGACCGCGGCCCAGAGTTCACCTTTTTAACGCTTTTCTCTCGGCTCCTAGCGCGGTTTAGCAGTATTTTTGGTGTTCGCCACTGATATCATCATTATAATCATTAAAATTTCCCCGACTAATAAAGGAATATCTTATCTTATCTTATCTTATTTAGTCATATCATATCTGCATCCATGTGCACAATATCAAGAAGTGAATTTTGTCGCCTCTGTCTGAATCACACAGCTTGACGTGAGCTGGCAGTTTGTTTTATTTTGTTCCACTCTGTCATATCTATTTCTTGGCTTTTGATTTAGTCAGATATTGATATTTGATATTTGCACGCAGGCATCAGTAGTCAGCAACACTATTTGCACCAAGGTGTAACTAACCAGCCGCTGGGTGTATTTTATTTTACATTTCTGGTTTAGGTGCCTAAATCTATCCAAGCTGCAACTGAAAACTGGTAATAATAAAAGAAAACTGAAATATACGAGTTAACAAATGAATTAATGTGAACTACTGTTGGTCTCACGTGGCATTTGAAGTCCTGTAACTAATCATTATTCCACAGGACCACATTTATTGCCTTTACTGTGTATGTTAAAAAAGTAGAATAGAATAAGAAGTACCGGTGCAGATCCGCTGTTGGGTCCTCGGGTCTTCACCAGTTTTCCGAGCATCTCAAAGCCGTCGGTCGGCAGGTTGCCCAGAGGGCGGGCGGGCCTCTCGCCCACGCGCTGGCAATCCACAGACAGGGACACGCTCACCTGGCTGACGGACAGGTGAACCTGCCAATCACAGAGGAAAGAGGCCCGGTAAAGTGGAAGATTTAAGATTTTATTCAGAGCAGTTTGTGAGCAGGAAAGTGAGAGATTTTTACTTTTATCTTTCACTGAATTCCCAAAGGTGATATACTGCAGTTAGATACATGGCATGCTAATAAAACTTAATAATAATAATAATAATGATATTAAACAATAAACATTTCTGGTTTATTAGAGAGTAAACAAAGGTGAACGAGTGGAGAGATGGAAAAGAGGATATTCAACCTAAAAACCCAACACAGACGTTTCATTCTCTGCTAAATGCCAGTGAAGCTTTTCTCGCCCTCTTACATTATTTCATTATCTCACCTTGTGAAAGCTGCCGTAGAAAAGTCTGCGGACCTGCGGCTGGTCGAAGGTCAGTTCCTGCACCTCTCCCCTGTAGTCCAGGCTGAAGTAGACCAGGTGCTTGGTAGCAGCTGAGGAAAGCAGCGAAATATCACAAAGTCTGACCCAGAAATTGTCACAGAAAGAGCAGAGAGACGTTTTTTTAAAGCCGAACCCGAAGAGACGACAGACGTTACTGATGAAATCTTTTGATTCCCTCAAAAGTTCAGTTAAATCTTTAGTTTTTAACATGTAAGTCTGGCTGGAGAATTCTGATCAATCAGAATCGTATGCCTCCAAGCTCATCAATTACAGTTTTAAAGTCTTGTTATTATTTTCTACTTTATCTTATTCTTAGTTCTTGTGTTGGTTAACTCACATATCTTATTTATTATTATTATTATTATTATTATTTATTACTAGTATTAGTATTATCATTTTATTAGTAAGCTGTTGGTCCTCACTGTTATTTTACTTTATCTAATTTTATTCTTACGGTTTTTTACAGTTTTTATTCACACATCTCATTCATTTTTACTGATTGTTGCTGATTTTAATTCTTAGTTTGTGAATTAATAATAGTTCAATTTATATTTATCATTATTATTTGTCTTAATTATTATTCTACTTTGTTTAATTTCATTCTTATTTTTCAATTATTTTCTTGAATGTCTTCATTTTTACTGATTTTTTTATTCCCACTGTGTGTCTATTTAAATGTATAAATAAAGTTTTGCCTGCTTTTTTTTGCCTGTGAATGTAGAAGCGGTGGGCTGAGGGTCAAAAATAATAAAAATATAGAAAAACAGAAACCTTTAACTGTGAAATATTTGGTAAATTAGTTAATAAGTTAATTTATTATCTACTTTAAAGCACTTTAACCCTTTAACGTCCTCACCAAGAAAAAAGCAATGAAAAAATGTGTTCTTTATATATTTTATTTCCTTGGGGCACTAATCACAAAAATCAATGTTTTTTTATGAACAGACCCCACATTTTTTGAAATATTGGCCTCTACCAAACGGTTGAGATGTCGTAAGTAAAACATGTTTTCAATATATATTGAAAGATATAGAGAGTCAAAATGTGCTCTACCATATGGTTGAGCAGAAGGTTAAAGGGTTAACTAATACCATATTTAATCTGTCATGTGACCTGATCGAACTTCCTGTCCTACAGCATTTTTCATTTAAATCTGAGTTCATAAATCATCTTAACAATGACATAAAACTAAAGGTTACTTTCATTACTGATTAATGGGCTGACTGACGGTGACGACGGAGATGTTACTCACGGTCGAGCACCACCCCCATCTTGGGCTGGAAGTCGTTGTCGGTGAGCTGCCAGAGGGCGAAGGGCTCCCTGGGCGTCTCCTGCAACACGCGGAAGGCGATGCTGATGGTGTGCTCCGGAGAGAAGCCTGCGGGGTGGATGAACCTGGGGGGAGAGACGGAACAGTGCATCCGTTTAAAGGGGAGATATTATGCAAAATGCACTTTTTTTTAATTCAAAGATTACTGTTTTTTGGCGGGTGAGATGAAGGGGAAGACATGCAGACATGCAATCCAACCCAGGCTGCTGCGGTTAAGCCTCCAAAACGGATTGAGCCACCAAAAATGTACTTTTTAATGTCAGTTCAATATAAATGTCCGTCTTAAGACCCTAAAACCACGAGATAAGACCACCCTCTATCTTTTCCTCCTGCTGCATGCTTTAGTAAACGTGTGAAAACTGTTTTAGATTTAGATTTCAGAGAGTCGACGGACAAAGAAGGGAGATTTCCCCGTCTTCCCTAATGAGCCGTAGAACATAGACGGCATAAACAGCTACTGATGGATAGAGGATATATTAGCTCTGCTCTCTCTCTCCTCCTCTTCCTCTCCATCCTTACACTTCATGTCCTTTTAATGTCAGCTCTGAGTCTGGTTCTGTTCCAGGTTTCTTCCCGTTAAAGGGGAGTTTTTCCTGCCATATAATATCTGATGTTTGCTCATGTGGGGATCCTTAATTTTGAATTCCTGAATCGTTGGGTCTCTCTCTTAATTAAAGAGTTTGGTCTAGACCTGCTCTTTAAGGAAAGCGTCTTGTTATGAATTGGTGCTATATAAATAAAGATTGCTGGACTGATCGATTGATTGATTAATTGATTGATGGTACTATTTGCAGTAACACCACGACTTACATTGTGAAAGAGACATCAGTAAATCAGCCGGTACATTTTCTGCAAAACGACTCGTTTCACCACCAGAATTTGATCCACGCAGACCGATAACATTTGGAAAATCTAAATTGATTAAATCAATTTATCCACATTCAAATTAGCAGAGGGCTAATGGGAAGTTAGCCGGCTCGGCTAGTGTGCCACGCTCTATGAGCCCAACAGTGAATGCGGAAGATCTTTTGGCCTCATTCGCCACTGAGCAACTTTTATATTTATATATTTAGAGTGAACGGAGCCTAATCGATCAGTGGTAGACCAGCAACTACTGCGTAAAATTACTGTTTTTGTCAATGGAGTCTGGTGGCTTTGAGGAGGATTTCTGAAGAAGCTTTGAAGAGGACAAAGAGGCTCTTACAGGTCTATTTCTGTAACGTTTGTCAGACACTTCAAATAACAATCTGAGCCCGCTTGTGGCACAAAGAAGCACTTTTAGTGGATACATGTAAAATATATGTATAAAATGTTTTTTTTAAAGAGATGATCTCACTTGGTGCTCTGAGTCAGCTGGACGTCTCTGTACACAGTGTAGGTGGGGAGCGTGTTGAAGACAAAAGGCTCGGCTGCCACGCCCTCCACAGACGAGTGAGCTCTCTGAGTCAGGCCGAACGCCTCCATCATGTCAAACCCTGAGACGACAAACACAATAAAACGAGGTGCATCTTTCACGACAACACGGGAGCAGGCAGTTTTCTTATAATCTCATATTTCAGTTATTATCGAGGTTGTGGCTCGTCGCACCTTTAACGATGCTGTTTCTGATGGTGACCTCCGGGCAGACTGCAACACAGCGGGGGAAGAGTTGAATCGTACATCGTACATATAAACAAGGCAGAGGAAGGAAGCTTCAGTCGAGGGTAGATTCACGTTTGTGTGGTCTAACAAGCAAAATTAATTTAAACTGACAAATGAAGCGTGAAGCACGACGCCGGCCCTCATGATTACTATGGAAATGAACCTCAACTGCATCTGCAAAACCAATTGTTGCACACTCTCTCGTTGCATTAATGTCTGGGGGATGAAAGAAATATAAAAACTGGAGCGCTCCTCAGTTTGCCGGAGTCTCTCTGGATTTAAGAATGCGACAAGTCTGCTCAGTTTTGGACTAAAATGTCCCCGAAATGCTACAAAAGTAATTCATGTGATAATTGAGATTTATCTCTACAGAAGAATATAACTGTGATGTGATTATTAGTCACCTTCGTTGTGGATGGGATACATGCGGGGATGGATGGGAATTCTGGCTGGAGCCGTGGCTGCAAGAGGAACAAGTAAAAGAAATCATGACACATTTAACAAGCCAAAAAAATGTTAACTTTTACAGTTTTAAGAATAGCACTGGTATTTCTAAACCGGGTGGGGAACGAGCTGTAATGGCTGCAATGTAATCCTTCAGGGGGATTGCACCAGATCAAATTAGGTCCACTAAAAGATCTTGTCTTTGCCACTGACAGGCTCAAACTGTTATTCTAAGTGTCTGCTAACATTATGGAAAAGATTCCCACAGAGATAGACCTGTAAGATCCTTTTTATTTCACCAAAAACAGCTGTTAGATTGCTTGCATCAAACCCACCAGACTCCATTGAAAAAATCGCTAATTTTACTGTGCACAACACAGGAGTGGTAGGTCCACTGCTGCCTCATCTGGTCAGTTTGTTTGTGTCACTGTGTGTTACTCAAATATTGTGTTGGATCCAAACTGGCCTTTTAAAACACCAGAGTTACACAATAACACAAATAAACTAACAAATCAAGACAGTGGCAGGCAAGAAGCGTCTGTGTAAAATTACTGTTTTTGTCAATGGAGTCTGGTGGGTTTGAGCAAGCAATCTAACAGCTACTCTGGTTAATTAAAAAGGATCTTACAGGTCTATCTCTGCAGGGATCCTTTCTGTAATGCTCTTGGTTGCTGGTGGAGGTGATCTAGTAGCCCAAGTTTTATGCATACCAGTACTAGACTTAACCTTTAAGGACCACATGCTGTATCTGTCAATCTATACATGTTACTCTCACAACATCTGAGGGATTTGATTACATTTTGCAGAGGAACGCAGCCCAGAAAGCTGCCTGATTTACTTAAATGATACTTTAAATGATCTATCTAACAAGGGAAGCTACACAAAACGGGCGACGGCCTTTGTGGTTGCTTCACTGTCTGGTGTTTCTGTGATGGGGTCAGACCTGTCGGGTGGAGAATGGAGACAGCGGCGCCCTCTGCTGAGCCGAGGAGCGAGTGCACGCTGATGCGATACAGAGTCTCTGGATCCAGATCGGCGAAGCAGTGACTGCTGCTGGACTCGTCGACAGTTTCCTCTTTCGTCCGCTTGTCTACGCAGGATGCACACACACACGCACACACACACCAGTGGATAAACTAACAGTGGTTAGTCAGGTTTCTGGGACAGCTTTAAAGGATAACTGTGGTATTTTTAAACATAGGCCCTATTTTTACATAAATTGGGTTTGCAATGACTGGAAGGTACAGAAACTTTAGGAATTGGTCCAGTAGCTCCGCCAGCAGTTAAAAACAGGCGACAAACGGGCTGTACTGTAATCCTTAGGGGCAATTGCACCCAACCAAATTGCATCCACTAAAAGTGCTTTTTTTTGCCACTGACAGGCTCAAGATTGTTATTCTAGGTGTCTGTCAACACTATGGAAAGGATCCCTACAGAGGTAGTGCTGCAAGATGCTTTTTGTTTAAAGAGAAACGGCCGTTGTATTACGGTATTCAAACACACCAGACTGCATTGAAAAAAACAGCAATTTTACCGCTCAGAGCTCAGGAGTGGCTGGTCTACTGCTGCCTCAATTGGCTAGTATGTTTGTGTTATTGGGCATTACACAAGTATTGTGTCAGATCAGAACTAAGCTTTTAAAACACCCAAAGTTGCATAACAACACAAACAAACTAAATGATAGAGAGCGTGGCAGACCAGCAACCCCCCTGTAAAATTACTGTTATTGTCAATGGAGTCTGGTGGCTGTGAACCAACCGATACAACGGCTGTTTCTGGTTAAACAAAAAGAATCTTCCTGGTCTTTCTCTGTAGGAATCCTTTCTGAAATGTTGTCAGACACTTTGAATAACAATCTGAGTTTGAAAACACCGGAATGATCCTTTAAGTGTCACTTTAGATTTGACCACAGATTACCTTTGACAGACTGGATGACGATACGATATCCATCGACAGCAGACACGGGCCTCCAGGACACACAGATGCTGGAGTGGTCTGACCTGACGACACTCACGCTGCTGACCCGCAGACTGGCTGCAGAGAGAGAGAGACAGACAGACAGATAGGTGAGACAGGTGACCAAAGAAGAACCATGAAACACAAAACACTGGATGTTTGAGGGGACAACAGCATTTTACATTTGAGTTTAGGTGGTAGTTTTCACCAGGGCCTGATCTTAAGAATAGTCCTAAACTTTTACTTATCAATCAAAAAGAAAATCTTAGTTAGTTAGACAGGATTACTGTGGATTACTTTAAATTGTCTTAGTGTGCAGCAGCAGCCTAAAGTTAAGATTTTCCTTAAAATCCATATAAAAGTTTAAAAAATCAGCTGCACAAAAACCTTTAAGCACATTCTCCTTAAAATGGTTTCTTTAAAATGAGGTTTTCTCCTTATCTTAGTCTTCTACTTAAGGAAATCTCCTTAGCAACCGTAGCAACCGAAAGTAAGAAAACAACACTGTTTGAATGGCCACTCGTCCGAGTTTATGGCGATAAATGAGGAAAATGAGCTCATCCCGACTAACGCGATGGACACACTTAAACGATAAGTGATTGATTTTAGACTCCGTCCTGCTGTATTTACTCTACGGTTTTATGATCTTTCCAGTCAGAAATACGTAAATATTAAATATTTCCCACCAAACATTATGACAACAACAGATTCTCGCAGTAGAAAAACACAAATTACTGGATTATGAAAATTAGGAGACCGAATTCTTCACCTTTAGAAAAGTTTCAAGCCTGAGCAGCTTCATATGAACCAGAATCTAGTTGCACTACAGTATAAGAAGCCTTGGTTTTCCCACCATAATCTATTAAAACACAACAAGCAACACTTTTTTCGGTCACCAACTCCAACCTTCCTCTGTTCAGAGATTATTCAGATTAAGCAGAAGGACTTTAATAAAAAATAATAACTGAATAAACTGAATTCTGCCATTAAGCTGCTCAGCACAAACCTTTTTAACTGACTGTGATTCTAGAGGAACTTTATGATATGTTGTTTTTTTTTGTGTTCAAACTTTTTAGGGTTCTTAATTAATATAACTTGTCCCTCCAACCGTCTCCTTGTGTTTTAATACGCTTCCCTCGACTTAACCCTTTCATGTATAGAGGTCACTACAGTGTGCAGCTCTTCAAAAGCAGTTTTCTTGTATATGCATGAGTTTTGATGGCATAGTTGTACATCAGCCACTACAGTGAAGCTACTGCATCATCTCATCCACTGACTGCTACCCAGTGGGAAGCCAAGATGGCCGACAGACAGCCAGAAACACCAAGTTGCTCATTTCTTTCTGGTCAAACCTTCTATAAAAAGAAACCCCTGCAGGTAAGAAAAATATGGGGACATCAAGTAACATCTAAGGAGTCATGCAGTTGCTAAATTTTCCAAGTATTGATTTTATATTGGGAGGAAATTATGATTAATCACATGTCCACTGAAGTGTACATCATGCATCAGTAGCTATATTTCAACTATTGGACATGTAAATATATTTTTATAAAATTTGGGTTGAAAAAAATAAAGTTCAAATCTTGTTTTTCAGCCTGAAGATGAATAAAAACACATAAAAACAAACAAAAAATCCTGCCTGAGGTTTTCATAACTCATGCGTGAAAGGGTTAATGATCAATTATTGGTTGTCTGATATATGTACTGGGAGATCTACAAATCAGCTGCGGATAAATAAAGTTGTCTGAATCTGAGTAATTGAATATGACTGTTACACGTCTTAGTAGAGTTTCTTCTTGTTTTATTAATCATAGTAATTTGAGATTGATTTGTTCTTCTGATTATGACTCAGGAGTGGTTATTTCTTTACTTCTAAGCTTGCACACTAATAAATTGCCTTTGTTGGATTATTAGTTATTGAGATTAAGCACTTTAATGTCTAGATTAATATCCTTTGTTATCATTTCTCTTCAGTCAGACAAACCAGGTAAACTACACCTGATAAAAGAGCGGACTGGCCCTCCTGCCTGTGCTCATGCGCTCTAACAGACATTAAGTTGATGGAAACCAGACGGTAAATATTCGGTGCCATCTGTTTCCTCTCTGCGTGCTCCACTCACTGGTTTTGCCCTGAGCCGAGCTGCTGCCTCCCTCTCTGTTGCGGTACTCGGCGGTGACCAGGATGCTGTAGCGGGTGTCCGGCTGCAGCGACTCCAGCACCACCCGCTTCTCACCGCCGGGGACCAACACCTGCACACACGGCAAACCCAAAAGCTCTCAAGAAAAAAAAACGGCCGGCTGTCAGCAGAGAGTTCACCGAGTTCATGCTCCTGCAGGGTCACTCACGGTGCTGTCCTGGCTCTCGGCTCCCGTCAGCGCAGTGTACGACACTCGGTACTGGAGCACGTGAGCGTTGGGAGCCGCCCAGCTGACCATCAAGCTGACCGCGGTCTCCTCGGACACCGATACACCAGACGGGCCTCCACCGGACACTGTGAGCACGAAACACCCAAAGAAAAGATTTAAGCAACAACAGCATTAAAAGCAAATAGACAATCAATAAAAAAACAAACATATATTACATGTTAAATTGTTTTCCTCTTTATTTGATCCAAAAAAAACTTTTTCGGACCCTGCATTTGCACACATGCTTATTTATCACTGTTAAATGCTTGTTTTATAGTGTTTTTGTTTATTTTCTAATGCTCTAGTTTACATTTTATAGTTTATTTATTCTCTTTGGCTTATAACCGGGACCCACATGCTCTATTTGGTGCCACCTCATGTGTAAATGTGCGCTGGTATGACAATAAATATCCTCAAATCCTTGAATCCTGATGCCATTCCTGCACATTTATTATGTGACTTTGTGTTCTTTCCTCATAGTGTGCGGTCGTGTGCATTTCGTTATATATGAGATTTTATACACTTGCACATGATTATTTGGATGTTTGTCACTCATGGCGCTCGTCAGCCTGCTGGTGTGCACAACGTAGAAATACGGGTGAGGTTTCCATTTTTCCAAGCACGTTGACTGGATGATTTCTAGCCAAGTAGGATCGAAATCGGTAATAAAAACACGTCAAAACCCCTCAAATATTTAGTAGATATTTAGTTCACTTTAAATAAGACGGGGATATTCACATGAGAGGCAGCATTGGAGACATAAAAAGTGTTTTTTTAAGACATTAAAATGCAGAAAAACAACAAAAGTTCAGTGTTCAAGCAAATAAAAGCAGTGATAATTAAAAACAGGGATAAAAAGATGAAACTTCGTTATGACCACTGGGTGGAGCACTGATGATGGGAGGTGCAGCTGGTGTGATTTCTGGATGTATTGATTAGAAATATGATTTAATCTGAACAATGCAAACATGTTTGTGACGACCTGGGAATTAATCCAGATCCATGAATCCATTTAAGTTTTGTTAAAAGTCACCACGATCTGCTTGAACTAATAAATGTGGTTTTTCTGTAAAAATCGCCTCCTAAAATTGAACCTAAATTTGAAAATGAATCCTCTGTGTGGCATAAATAACAAACTACAATACCTAACACAGGACTGGTCAGTGTATTTAGTACCAGGGGGTCTTTCACACACTGCTCAGTTTTGAGATTTCGGCCCGTTTTGCCTCCGTAACGTGTCTACTTTCAGACTAGTAGAAAGAAAACTCCCAAAATCCACATTAAGGTGTTAATTCTACTTCACTTTGTCGATTTGTGTCTGTAAATTTCTCCCAAATTCAGATATTTAAAGCAGAAATCTCCACTTTTACCCTTCTTTATATTCTGAAGGTTTTTCCAAAGGAGTTTTGGTGATTATATCATCCAGAGCCTGAAATAATAGAACATTTTATGCTTAAAATCAATCTTTCTGGGGTTTTATTTAAAGCTGTTGACAGTATTTCTATTTTTATTTATGAAGCAATAAAAAAAACGTTTCCTACGATCCAACAATCACATTTCTCTTTCTGTAAATGTATGAAAATAACAAATATTTCATTCGATCACGCAACATTTGCATGTTTAAACAGAAAATGCCAGAAAACTTGTGATACAAAAAAATTATTGTCTTAATGTAGGTGATTAACTGATGATATCTATTAATAAAAATGTTTCTTCTGTTAACCTGTAGTGTCTGCTCTTTAAATTTCCTGTAGGTGGCGCTCTTTACTCTGATATCACTTCATTAACTCCTGTGTGTGTGTGTGTGTGTGTGTGTGTGTGTGTGTGTGTGTGTGTGTGTGTGTGTGTGTGTGTGTGTGTGTGTGTGGTGCATAAATCAGCGTGTAAATGAGTGTGTGTGTGTGTGTGTAAATGTGTGTGTGTGTAAATGTGTGTGTGTGTGTGTGTGTGTGACCCACAGGTGCTGTAGCGAATGGCCACGGCTTCGCTCTGGGCTCCGTCTCCGTAAAGTGCCGACAGAGAGATCTGGTACTCCTTATCGTCCTCCACCCCCTCCAGGATCGCCCCCTCGCTCTCACCACTCACCCTCAGCTGCAACAAACACACACACACACACACACAGCAGCATTTTACTCGCACCACATTTAAAGGGTCAGTCCGTGGGACCTATCAGCGAAAGAAGGGAACATACTTCAGATTTCCCCACCCACCCCACCTGTCTCAGGTCTCCTCCGCTCAGCGAGATCCACTTGATGAGGTAGGAGACGACATCGCCGGCCGCCGCCTCCCAGCGCACAGTGATGTCGCTGCCTGAGAAATTAGACACTCTGAGGTCCAACGGCGACGGCACCTTCACTGGGTGGACAGGAGAATAAATCATACAAGCTATATGTGCATTTTTATCCACATTTAATTTGATTGATTCGTCTCTCTGCTGAGCTTTTACACCAAGACACCTCAAAGAAAAAATAAAACGATGATGCCTGGCGTGTGTGTGTGTGTCTTACGTGTGGTGACGTTACTGGTGAGCGCTGCAGAAAGGCCTTGTGGGTAATGGGACTGGACCGAGATCAGATATCTGGACAGAGAGGAGAGATTCTGCACCAGCACCGAGTTCAGTCCTGTTACCTCCACCTGTGGAGACATTTGACCATGAATGATAACGGCTGCAGCTGCATCAATCAATCAATAAATACCTATAAAGCACAAACCCTGCAGATATAATCTCACTTCTGTGGACTTTTGATGTGTTACCTGCTTGACATCGCTGCCGTGGTTGGTGCTGTATGTGATTCTGTGGCCGGGGACGTCGGAGGCTCCGGGCGTCCAGCTCACCCTCAGCATGCTGTGGGTGACCATCGGGAACTGGACACTCAGCGGCGGCGGGAGGGGGACTGCGAGGACATGCGGTAAACAGGGAGGGAAGAAGAAGTAGAAGAAGAAGGTGGAGATGAATGAATGATGAATAACATTAAGTTCAGACTCGGTAAGTTTGAGTCCAGACTCACGATCTCAGCTCTTAATACGCATCGACTCCGGCCATCATCAAAATATACATTTACAATAAAACGGAAAATAGCATTAAACACGACTCTGCCTCGTTCGTTTCCATTTTAAAAACCACACTAACATTTAAAAAAATGTTTTAAAGGAATGTTCCAGTAGAGTCTATCTTGTTTAAAAATCACATACTTGCATAAAAGTCGTACGTCCAAAATTAAATTAATTACTTGTTAGGGTTAGGGTTAGGGTTAGGTCATCTTTTATTATTATTATTATTATTATTGAATCTAATCAGTTCATCCTTGAGTCCAAGTGGACATTTGTGCCAGATTTTTTGTGAAAATCTGTCATAATTATTTGATGAATTCTTGCATTGTGGCCAAAAAACTGCTCACAGTGACCTTTGACCTTGGACCACCAAAATCACTTCATCCTCGAGTCCAGGCAGACGTTTGTGGCGTTCAGGGGACAGAGAGAGAAAGTGGGAACACAGATAAGGGGAAGATAAGGTGAAGATAAGGGATGATTTGGGGGAAAGTCGTACATGTGGTGGCGACAGCAGTGACGGGGTCGCTGGGATCCTCGTCGTAGAGGGCGTAGAGGGTGACGGAGTAGTCCGTCGCCGACAGTAACCCTGCCAGCTCCACCACTGACTGGTCTGCACTAAACTTCTCCTACAAACACACACACAGACACAAATTAATTAATTTACCTCAAGATGAAGCACCAAACTTAAATACTACATCATACAGTAAATATGATTCATGTATTAGGATTTTCTGTTCTATGTGTTCGATTAATAATACAGGAGACGTTGTATGTTTTATGATTGTTAAGGTGTTTTAGGATGTGAACACATAAAGACTAGACACATCTATCGTCCTTATACATACAGTATTTAACTAATGAGTGATTAACATTATAAAGGATAACGCTAGTATTTTCAATCCTATTTTTTTGACATATTTTGGATTTGAAATGACTGATGGGTGCAAAAACTGAAAACAAAACAAGCAAGAAGCCTCAGTAGCTGTTATGTAATCATAGCCCCAATCAATGTCCCCTAAAAGTGCTTGATTTTGTCACTGACAGGCTCAGATTGCTCTTCAAAGTGTGTGACAACGTTACAGAAGTGATCCCTACAGGTATAGACCTCTTAAAAGCCACCAGACTCCATTGAAAAAATCAGTAATTTTACACAGTAGCCACTGGTCTACCGCTGTCTTAATTACTTAGCTTGTGTGTTATTGTGTGACTTTTAAAGGGTTAGTTCAGATCCAACACATGATTTGTTTAACACTCAAAAACACAAACAAACTAGCCAAAAGGCAGCAGTAGGCCAAACACTCCCATGTCCCGATGTAGAATTACAGCTTTTGTCAATGGAGTCTGGTGGGTTTGAAGAGCGCGATACAACAGTTGTTTCTGGTCAAGCAAAAAGGATCTTACAGGTCATCCTCTGTGGGAATTCAGCCGTCTTGTACCCAAATATGTAAAAAAAAAAGTGCCCAGCTTTAAAAATACTGGAGTTATCCTTCACATTTAGACCTGATCCTGAACAAAATAATAAGCAAACATGCCATTTTCACCTGCTGATTTGATCTGATTTGAGCAACACGTGCATAAATCATCTCATAGGTGCGTTTCATTCATTCATTCACCTCCTTGGCGTCGTCAGGCTCTCCGTGGGTGAGCGCAGAGTACAGGATCATGTACTGCGTTGCTCCGGGAGCTGCATCCCACGCCACTCGCAGCGTGCTGTAGGAGGAAGGAGTCACCTCCAGGTTGGCCGGCATGGCCAGTGGCACTGGGCGAGGCAGGCAGGCAGGCAGGCAGGCAGGCAGGCAGGCAGAGAGACGTTATAGAAGTGGTTTGTAATATACATTTTACATACATACGTAGAAATTGTCATTATTGGTGATATTTGATTTTGTTTAGTACCACATAGCTAAAGTCAGTGAGTGTATTCAGACAGTTACAAGTGACTTTTGAGTCTGGTGGCTTTGAGGAGAGCGATGAAGCAGCTGTTTCCGGTTTCTACTGCTGTTTTGTCTCACTATCTAAAATCCACCAGACTCAATTGACAGAAACAGCAATTTTACCTCACACACAACAGCTGCAGAACAGCCAGAAGTGGCTTGATCTCTTAGCTTGTTTGGGTTATTGTCTATTACACAAATATTGTGCTGGATCTGAAATAGCCCTTTAAAACACCACAGTGATACAATTAAATAGACAAACTAACTGAATGAGACAGCAATAAGCTAGCAGCTCCTGTGTAAAATTACTGTTTTTGTCAATGGAGTCTGGTAGCTTTGAACCAAGCGATATAACGACTGTTTCTAGTTGAACAAAAAATTATCTTGCAGGTTCATCTCTGTAATGATCCTTTCTGTAACGTTGTCAGATGCTGAGAATAACAAACCAAACCTTTAAGTGGCAAAATAAGCACTTTTGGTGCAATTGCCTCACAGAATTTGGCCATATTACAGCTGCTTTGGTCTTTTCATGAGATTTACTGACAATAAAAAAAGGAATATTACCAGACTGATCCTTTAAATAAAGCATGACGCCAGTCTTACGTGTAGTGACAGTTCCTCTGAGTGCCAGGCCGACGTTGTTTTCGTACACGGGGAAGATGGACACGTGGTACAGTGTCTGAGAGGAGAGGCCTTCCAGCAGCACGGTGGACTCTGAGCCGGCCAACACTACCTACAGACGAGGCGCCGCTTACAGTCAGACATGCACAAAACACCCCTATTTTAACATTATGTACAAAAATATATATATATATATATTTACATATTTTGGAATCGAAATGACTGGTAGGTATAAAAAGTTTTGGATTTGGTCCAGTGGCTATTTGCAGGAGCTACTGCAATGGCTGTAATGTAATCCTTTAGGGCGATTGCCTCTGATCAAAGTATATCCACTAAAACTGCTTGTTTTGTGCATCATGAGAAGAGACAGACCCGTAAAATCCCTTTTGTTAAATCAGAAATAGCTGATGTATTGAGCTATTCAAACCCACCAGACTGCATTGACAAAAACAGTGATTTTACCTCACAGAAAAGTTGCTGCTCTACTGCTGCCTCCATCGATTAGTTTGTTTGTGTTATTCTGTGTATATATATTGTTGTTGGCTATATTGTGTTGGATCCAAACTAAACCATAAAACATAAATATCACACGATAACACAAACAAATTTACAGATCAAGACAGCAGTACACCAGCAACTACTGCCTAAAATTGCTGTTTTTGTCAATGGAGTCTGGTGCCTTTGAAGAAAGTGATATTTATAGTTAAAAAAAAGGATCTTACAGGTTTATTCTATCTTTCTGTCTTTGCAGAATTCTTTCTGTAATGTTGTCAAACACTTACAATAACAATTAGCCTGTCAGTGGCAAAAACAAGCTTTTAGTGGACCTATGTTACAGCAATTGTAGCTTGTTTGCCGCCTGTTTTTGGCAATTCCAAAAAACTTTTGTGCATACTAGTCATTTCAAACCTAAAGTATGTAAGAACTGAGCCTAAATTTAGTAATACTCTAGTCATCCTTTAAAGTGGGGCTGCTGTCCTGACGTCTCAGATCTAATGAGGCAATAATTCACGTGAGCCAAGGCTGCGTTTCTGACCTCCTGTGGACTCTGGCCCTCGGCGCTGTGGTAGACCACTCTGTACTGCTGGACCGGCTTCGCAGGATTTGTCCAGTGAAGCTTCACTTCTCTGGAGCCCAGCTCGGAGAACCGGAGGTCGGTGGGACTGGGGTAGTAGAGCGCTGGGTCCGCCGTGGGCCCGGGCTCCATTCCTGGAGGATTCGGCACATTAGACCACAACGAAATATAAGTTTGATGTGTTGTCGAGAACAGACGGAGAGAGAGATTCGGTTACGTTTTGAGATGCCGCGGTCCTCTATCCTCCCGCACAGGATGTGGACAAGCCGTGCCACCAGTTTGCTGAGCAGAGGGAAGTCGTTCACGTTGTAGACGTTCAGATCCACCGGCTCAGACGCCACCTGTCTCAGCTCGGCCTCATCGGCATTCTTTACACCTGAATAATACAAAGTCACAAAATGGTTCAACCCACTTTGGCACAAAAAAAGGATTTAGATTAGAGGAAAAACGATAAACTATAATCGTTACGCTCCTCTCGAGGTTGAATAAAAGGGACCTGCTCCTCTATTCAGCCTCACCTACAGCGATGATCTCCACGCCGGCGTTCTTCAGCCGGTTTGCAGCAGCTATGGCGTCGTCCTGAGATTTCCCGTCGGTCAACAAAACCAGGAAAAACGGCGCGCCCAACCTCGCACCTGCCTCGGCCCTCATGTTCTCCTCCATGACGTGGAGCAGCGCCTGGCCTGGGATACAGACGCATGACAGACATACACGCATCTACCCTACTGTGTGTGTGTGTTACTGTGTGGGCATATAATGTGTGTGTGTTTACCTGTGAAGGTATTTCCTCCCTTATATCTGAAGTTCCTGACGGCCTCCAGCAGCTGGTCTTTAGTGGTGAAGTTGTTGAGCTGCCACTCAGTGCGGGGGTCTCCACTGTACTGGGTCAGACCTGGAGCAAAAACACATTAATGTTTTAGTATTTTTTTTGTGGGATACACCTTTAGCAAAGGGAAATACATTATACTTTAAAGGACAACTCTAGTTTTTCTAAACCTGGGCTCTATTTTTATGTATTTTGAGGCTGAAAAGTGTTTATTTTTGCCACTGACAGGCTCAGATTGTTATTCTAAGTGTCTGACAGCATTATGGAAAGGATGCCTACAGAGAGAGACCTGGAAGATCCTTTTGGTTTAACCACAAACAGCTGTTATATCGCTTGCTTCAAAGCCACCAGACCAGTCATTTTACACAGGAGCTGCCGGCTCATTGCTGTCACATTCAGTTGGTTTGTTTGCTTTATTGTGTGACTTTTGTGTTTTGAAGGGTTTGTTTGGGTCCAAAACAATATTTGTATAACACACAATAACACAGACTAACCACTCGAGGCAGTAATAGACTCTACGTTGTGCAAGATAAAATTGCTGTTTTTGTCAAAGGAGTCTGGTGTGTTTGAATAGTGCGATAAAACAGCAGTAGAAACTTTTCCTTCTACTCACTGGAGATCATAAATCCTTTTATATAGAAAATAACTAATTGAAATTCACCATTCAGCCTCTGAATGTCTGCGGTTGCTCTGCTCTGGGTGGTTGCTAGGTTTGTAATAGGTGGTTGTTAGGGTGTTCCAGGTGGTTGCTATGGTGTTCCTAAGTGGTCTCTAGGCAGTTGCTAGGATGCTCTCTGCTACTACGGTAACACTAGGGTATTTGGGTGAGTGTCTGTGTGTGTAGCCCACTAATTTTTATGTGTTTAAGTCCCGACAACCAGTTTTAACAGCCAAAGCGGGACATTTTCAACCATTTAACTGAGTTTTAGCAAAGTATTTCATCAGTTTAATACTTAAAGCAAACAATTTTGACCATTTGTTTGATTTAGCTGCAACAAGTGACCCTAATCAAAGCATAATCTATATTTTTTCAAATTAGTCGAGCTAAAATCTCTGACAATATACCAGTTTTAAATACACAGAGCACACTTACCGATCTGGATGTGGTTCGGCCCGATGTGGAAAGGCGTCATCAGGCCCTCCAAGAAGTCTCTGACCCGTCTGAAGTTGGTGCGTCCGATGCTCCAGGAGCCGTCCACCAGCAGCACGATGTCCGCCGCCGCGTCGCTGTCGCACTCAAATGGTTTCCTTGGAGACACACCTTTAAGAAAAATAAAATAAATAAATAAAAGTCTTGAACTGGATCGATGCCAAAGAGAGCTGAAGACGTTCTGGAGGCTCAAACACGTTTTGGGTATCATCATCATCGGATAATCTGCAGTCAAAAATGTGAAAACTATAGAATATTTTTGGTTTATGGTTTGTTGCAGTTTCTTTTCTTATTGTTTCTTCCTGTGTAATATGTAGAAGTCACTTTTTCTTTTTTCTTTTTCAATTTTATACCAAAAAAGGAAAAAACAATCATGTAGTTTTGTTTTGTTACTAAACAGACAAAAAAAAATGAGAAAGCCAAACTGGAAACTCCTTTTTTTTCCAGCGGCAGGAAGAGGAAGTGTGATAAAAAAAAAGACAAATAGATGAAACCAATGAGACACGCTGGAAAAAACAAGCAGCATTTTTCAGGACTGCACTGAATAAACTGTCAAAATTAATTAAGTGGCAATTAAGTATGTCTGTTTTATCTATGTATTATAGACAGAAGGGCCATTCAGTCCCTATTGGCTTTTGTTTTGATTTATTACACGGCTTTATTGATTCTGACGGGTCAATTACGGCTCTTTTAATGCTGTATAACCGACTGTGCAAATTAAATCATCGTTTAAAGCAATAAAATCATTTTTAAAGCAATAAAATCATCTTTTAAAGCAATAAAATCATCGTTAAAGCAATAAAATCATTTTTAAAGCAATAAAATCATCTTTTAAAGGAAGCGACGACGCTTCACTGGCTGCTGCTCGCTGCACATTATTCCTTAAATGTGTCTCTTCTCTGCCTTCCCGCATTCTTTCATTCTTCAGTTCAAAAAGGAAAAAAAGGAAATCAGGAATTTGTTCTTTATTTTTAGATTCTGTTAACTGTTTCTCTGTTTTCTCATTTTTTTCATCGGTTTTTCATTCTTTGATTCTGACACCAAACACCAAGATTTTAAACAAACAACATATTTATGTTTTTAAGAATTTTTAAATTACAAATTCAGTACAGATTATCCAACAATACCCAGAACAAACCCCCTCACTAAGTCAGAGATAAGATAAGATAAGAACAGATAAGATTATATAAGATAAGATAAGAGTGACGCAGATACACTATAAACATAAATACACTATATACAAACCTCCATACAAACCGATAAATAGACACATGGTGAATATGAAAACCAGACATGGGTGTGGATTGATTACGTTGAGATATTTCCATATAAATATGTAAATAAATACAGTTTCACATCGTGGCTTGATCAGTGAATGGTTTCAGATCAGGAAGCAGGCGGCTCTGTGTGGTTAGCTGAGCAAACAGCGGCTGCAGGTATTAAAATGTGAACACTGTGTGCACGTGTTGAGTTTCCATGCTTCTGAGTGTGTGTGTGTGTGTGTGTGTGTGTGTGTGTGTGTGTGTGGATTAGGAGGGAGAGGGAGGACAAATGCGCCCCGCGGGCGATCAGGGCAGCCTGTCATTATCCTTTCCCTCCCTTGTGTAAACACTGTCATCACATGTCAGACCGACACTTACCGCTCTGCAGCCTCTCGTTCACGAGGAGATGCCGAAGGTGTTGGCGCTTCTCTAAGACGACCTGCTCAGCTTCCTGATCACAGGCCGCTGACCTAATCACTACCATCATGCTTTGCTTCGTCAAACCGCCGAAGCGTCTTAGATGCTACCTGTGGCCGGCTGCGTGGGGAAAGGTGTCTTCCGCGGTCTCTCCTCGGCTCCTTTGCCCTGCGTCGTCCCCTGCTCCTCTTTGCTCTCCGCCTTGGAGCGATCCCGCTCTTTTTCCTTCTTCCTCTTCCTCTTGTCTTTGACCGTTTTCTCCTGGGCTTCATCGGGGAGCTGGGTGGGGGTTTCCATCGCTGGCGGCTCTGCAGGAGAGTGAGCACGCGGGTGGGTTAGACGACGGTGAGCCGAAAGTGTTTAGTGACAGGAAATCTGTGTAATAATGTAGTTTAAGTGTTTTAAACATGTACAAACACAAGTTCTTAAAGTAGTTTGTCACAAATTACAGTTTTTTGTGTTTTGTAATTAAATATGTAGCTTAAATACTTTTATCTGAAATACTGCCCATCTCTGTCCGTGGTCCTCATCTCTACACGTCTTTAAGAAAGACCTTTTTCAGCTTATCATTCTTATTTTTTTTATTTTGGTCTCTCTGCCCTCACATGTCTTATTTCCCTATATTATCATTTCCTCATATTACCATTTATTTTCATTGTATTTATATTGTTTTTATTATATTGTATACTTATTGTATTGCAGTTTTGCACGACTGAATAAACTCTGATTTAAACTGATCTTCAGTCTTTGCCTGACAGATCCGGCATCAGTCATTGCTATGAAAACAAAACAAAACAAAAAACAAATGCACCAGGTGAACCTTCCTCGTCCTCCCTCCATCTTGCTCCAGCTTTTTGTTTCCTGTGCTCCACCTACTGTTGCTGGCCCGTCAATTATCGTGTGTGTGTGTGTGTGTGTGTGTGTGTGTGTGTGTGTGTGTGTGTATGTGTTTTTCCTCCTAAATACAGGATGCTGCACTTACTGCCTGAATGGATCGCATGCGTGTGTTTGCGTGCTTCGCTCCCTCCCTATTAAATAGTGTTGTAATGACAGGACATGGAAGATCAGAGCAGAGGGATCAGCACCGGAGATTTCTGCCGTAGGTTATTGTGCGCCATATCAGACAGATTAAACCAGTGGGCGGGTATTTCTGGAGACGGGCTCTGGTCCTGTCTGTGGCTCAAACACTACCTCAGCTTTAGAGACGACATGTAGTATAACTCAAGGGTGAATTGGCACACAACATGGCTGCTCAGCTGAGATATGGTACAAGTAAAAGTTTTAGCCACTGACAGACTCAGGTTGTTATTCTAGACATCTGACAACATTATGGAGAGGATCTCTGCAGAAATAGATCTGTAAGATCCTTTTTGATTTGACCAGAAACAGCCGTTATATATCGTGGCCGTCAAACTCACCAGACTCCATTAACAAAAACAGTAATTTTACCTCACAGAATACAGAAGTGGCAGGTCAACTTCTACCTTGATCAGTTCATTTGTTTGTGTTTTTGTGTGTTAAACAAATATTGTGATGAACCTGAACTAAGCCTTTAAAACCTCCAAAGTCACACAATGACACAAATAAACTAACTTATGGAGACAGCAGTAGGCCAGCGACTCCCATGTAAAATTACTGTTTTTATCAATGGAGTCTGGTGGCTTTGAACTGAGATAACGGCTGTTTCTGGCTAAACAAAAAGAATCTTATAGGATATTATATTATACGTATACGTACTATATTATATTAGTATATATTATGAATAATTGCATGTTTTTGAGCTATGTAACATACAGTTGTTGCCCTGTTCCCTGCTAAAATCATATTTGTCTACCATCTGCCTGAATCCAGGTTACACTCAAAGACATTCAGACTAGATTCATACAACTTCATTAAAAGCTTAAAAACATGCAAAAACTAAAGGTTTTACCCTCATGTTGGACATGTTAACTCCAAGATATGTGTGAGTGTGTGTGGATGTTGTGTTGCTTTCTACTAGCACGTATCACCTGTAGTAGCAGCAGCAGCAGCCGCGGTGGTGGTGGTGGTTGGATCCGGATACAGAACTGTAGGCAGGTCCAGCAGAGCCTCCGTTGCATCGTCCAGGTCTCCAGATCCTGACCCGCCTGGCAGCATCTTCTTCTTCTGCTCCCGGCTACCGCTGCGGATCATTTCCTCCTCACGCAGACCCTCCACTGGAAGACAGAAAGTGCGATTATATTCTAAACATGGGGCCCATTTTATATACTTGGAGGTTTTAAATGACCAGACCTGTAAGATCTTTTTTGTTTCCGTCCACCAGACTCCATTGACAAAAACAGTAATTTTACATGGGAGCTGCAGGTCTACCGCTGTCTTGATCAGCGAGTCTGTGTGTTATTGTGTGACTTTGGTGTTTTAAAGGGTTAGTTTGCATCCAGCACAATAACACCAACAAACTTTCAAGTAGACCAGCCACTCCCGTGTTCTGTGAGGTAAAAGTATTGTTTTTGTAAATGGAGTCTGGTGGCTTTGAAGAGCAGGAACACAAAATAAGGCCTACGTTTAAGAATACTCTTTAAATGCCTAAATGCACAAAATACAGATTTCACTGATCATGTTATCGTTACAACAAGGCCCCTTTTAAACTACTGAACTACTGAGAGGCTGCTAGCAGCTCTGTGAGGCTGTACTGAAGCATAGCGATGCTTTGTGCTAAACTCAAACATGCTCATTATAACAAAACTAACATACTGACAGCAGGTATAACGTTTGGCATGTTCAACAAGTGTGTTTGCATGCTAACATTTGCCAAAAATGAAAAAATCTCACTTTTATACTTAAGATACATTTTTACGCCTTGCTCTCATTTCTGTTACCTCCTATTACATAAACAGATGATTTGAATAGATGTTTGCTTATGTTAAAAACTGGCAATCTCCTGCTTTTTGTGCTAAATTTGTCTATTTCCAGATTGCATATCAGTATCAGGTAGGTTTCAGCTGAGAGAGATAAAAACTGAACACGTTTGAGGGTGAAACAGAGCAGGTTTTACATTTGGCTTTGCTGCCTCGCTGGTCCTTCTGGAAAATCCTTGCCTGGAGTTAAGAGACAGGGTCAACAACAGCAAATTGAGGGTGAAATTTCCAAGGAAGTGGGAATTGCCTTGACACAGTAACAAACTACCACCAGCGCACCTCGAAATGAGCGGTGGGCCCAGAGGGGGTTAAAGCAGATGGCGTAGAAGCATCAGGCAGGAATTCCCAGACTGCCATCATTCCAGCGTGACAGCCGCCGTTACGAATTTCCAAGCCGACACGTATGTCAGACCTGCCTGGACGCGCTCGGCTCGACATAGTAACCTACTATCACCGCCGCTGCTCTGTGCAAGCAACCACAGGCTACATCCACATCCACATATGTACAACCCAAGGAGAGCCCAAAGAGATGTAGCTCTAAGGGTCGAACAATAAAGTGTCAGAAGTGAAAGGGGCTCACAAATCAACAAGAGAGAGAGCCGATGATGGGACTCGCTGTCAGTGCAGCAGGAAATAACAGTGCAGAGCAAACAGTGGGCGTGCAACAGACGACGTTTAAAGGATAGCTCTGGTGTTTTTACATATTTTTAGTTCTAAATGACTGGAAGGTACAAAAATGTTTGGTGTAAGTCCAGCAGATTGCGTCAATCGGCAGCCAAGAACAGGTGGCGAACGGGCTGTAATGGATGTAATGTAAATCCTTTGGATCAATTGTGGTAAATTAGGTCCACTAAGAATGCTCTCTTTGCCACTGACGGGCTCAGATTGTTATTCAAAGTGTCTGAAAACATTACAGTCAGAAAAAGACATGTAAGATTCTTTTTATTTAACCAGAAATAGAAGTTAAATCGCTGCATTCAAAGCCTAAACCAGGCTCCATTGACAAAAACAGTTATTTTGTACGGTAGTTGCTGGTCTACTGCTGTCGTGATCAATGAGTCTGTTTGTGTTATTGGGTGACTTTGGTGTTTCAGATGGTTAGTTTGGATCTACCACAATATCTGTGTAATGCACCATTACATATGCAAACTAACCTATCATGGCAGCAGTAGACGAGCAACTCCTGTGCTCTGTGAGGTAAAAATTTGCTGTTATTGTCTATGGAGTCTGGTGGGGTTGAATAGCATGCTACGACTGGCTGTTTGTGGTTAAACCAAAAGGATCTTCCAGGTCTCTCTCTGCCGGGATCCTTTCCATAATGCTGTCAGACACTTAGAATAACAATCTGAGCCTGTCAGAGGCAAAAACAAGCACTTTTGGATGGACGCATTGTGACCAGGATTACATTACAGCCTGTTTGGCGCCTGTTCTGCTGGCTGAGGATGTCTACTGAACAAATTCAACAAGTTTTTTATACCTACCAGTCTTTTCTAACCCAAAATATGTAAAAACCAGTTATCCTTTATCCTTGCACTACTTCTGTTACGGACACTTTGTATCTGCACCTTTTCTGTCTCTGTCTCTTTCCCTGGTGTGGGATAAATAAAGTCTCTCTTATCCTTCAAACTCAACCGTAACACAAGCCCCACAGTGTGGGTAGAAAGCCATCGCTGCCTGTGTCATTTGGCTGCCTTTATGAGCCACAGAAGAAGTGTTGGTGGGCAGATTTACAACCCAGGAACGCACTTGGCTCATGTAAGTACACACAGTAACTTCAAACACGACCCACCTCCAGTCTGCAATCCGGCTCGAGTAGTATTTATACCCACCCACTCCGTGTGCTCGTACATCTGCTTGTTTAGATGAGGTGGAGACGTGGAGGAACCTCCGCACACTCCGACTAAGGCAAAGAATGCCAAAAATTCCCCGCTTGCTATAATATGACTTTGCCAAAGTAATCTCACAGCAAGTGAGTCAACATTGACGCCAATAGCTTCTTTCTTTTTACCTCTAGTCAGTGTTGCACATCGCATCGCACCCCTGGGGTTTTTACGAGCCTCGTTCAACCCCTAAAAAGGCCTGTAGCGTGTTTTTGTGAAAGCCAGTCAGTCAGAATTAAGATTTATGAATCGCAGATCCTATAAATCCTATACTGTCTTTAACAAGGCGGTGCGTATAGATATCAGACGGTCTCGCTCCCTCTCGCTCCAACACAAACATGAAGAAACCAATCTCACACCTCCTTATCATTCCACACCCTTCGTCTGTTTTTTTTTTCCAGCTTCATACTTTTTACTGCAGCTTCAGTAAAGAGAAATAAAATAAATCTGCCTGTTTTTCATCTGTAGACTTTTGCAGAATGTTATATTCATATATTCATGTCTTAAAACTGACAAATCTATATATAATTTTTTCAATGAATGATGTGAGAAGCTATTTCAAGTACTGGCAAGTACCCTGCAAATCCCTTAATCACCCTTAATTTACTGTAGGACCTCAAGGGAAAGTCATTATAAATACAGTGTGATCGGATTTCTGCCTCCCTCCGTCCTCTGTTTCCTACTTTCTGGTGTTTCTTACTGGTGAAGCGTCGCTTTGCCAGAAGCTTCTCTGTGGTCCCGTTGAGCACGAGCACCTGGAGGGCGTATTCCTGACTGGAGTCCAGTCCTGCCACCGTCGCCCGGCCCCGCGTGGTGGTCAGCATCAGCTCTGGCTGCGGCACCTCTGGAAAAGAGAAACGCTGCACCGTTATCCACCACACACTACTTTCTCAAATGCTTTTTTTCTGCAAAAACTGGTACTTGAAACTTCAAAACTTTCAGATTTCCACAAGAAATATAATCTCTGATGAGCCATCGCTAAGAGTTTGTAAACTTTGCTTTCACTTTTAAAGATATCAGACATTCTTGCACCGAGGACAATTAAACTCAAACGTATTTTCTACTGGTTTGAGTTAGTTTCCCACATTTCCTTCATAAGTCAGCGATCATCCCTCCAATATTTAGCTGACAGGTGCTCCACGTTACAAGAGGCTCCTTCCTCCAATATTAAAAAAAAAGATCGTATCATCAGCAAAATATATCAGCAATATAAATGTATGATGTAACTCTGCAGTAACTCTGACTCTCATTTCTTGTGTTGAAAAAAAAAAGTGTGTTTATTAAAACCCTACTGCATGATGTGCTTCTGCATAAGATTTTTCCCAAATGTGGAGCAATAAACAAGCAATCAGAAATGTTTCAGCACCATGCTGCAGAAATGCTGTATGTCTAAGTGTCTGTTACAGTCTCTGCCACATTATGCACATTATTTCCATGTTTGTCTGATAGATTGAACAAAATCCTGAGAAATCAGAGCAGAGAAATGTGGAGCGTGTCCTTCTTATTCATGCAGGTAAACCCAAAGAGAAAATGAGCCTCGGATGGAAACTATGTTGACATTCCCCCCTGAAGCCGAATGTCAGCAGCTCGTTGTGTAATCCCTCTTTCTTTCCATCTCAACATCTTTTTCTTTGCATCCTCTTCTGTCCTTCAAATCGCAGATGCATGTTGCAACTGTGCACCCTCCTCCCCCCTTTAATCTCATCTAACGCCACCTTTTCATCCCTCTTGCCGCCTTCCCCGCCCCTCTCAGAGTCCCAGAGTCAGACCCCCACACCTCAGGTCTCATATTGGACTGAATTCCTCCCCCCACCCTCCTCCTCCTCCTCTGTCTGTCTGTTAAACATGCCTGGGCCGAGCTGCACGGAGAGGAATGGGTGAGATAAGAGGGTGACAGGGAGAAAACAATGTCGAGGAAGAAGTCAGAAGAATCACAGACGTGAGGGAGGAGGAGGAGGAGAGGAAGAGGAGCTGCTCTTATCCAAACCATCACCTGTGAAGCTAAAGCGCCGACACGTTCTTGGCAGTCTGGATTACAGTGGCATGATCGGCACTCTGACAGCACATTTATAAGATGTTTCAGAGTCTTTTAGACTGAGATTTTAGGCTGATAATGATTGAAAACATTGTGATCAGACTGAGATTGGATTTTTGTATATTCATTTTAGGATACACTTCTGTAAAGTGAAGCAGTTGGGTAGTTTTAACTAAACAAACATCTGTAAAATGCTAAAATGTCCCGGTTTCTGCACCATTAACAATCCCATATTATGCAAAATACACTATTTAACGTCTTCTCAACATAACTATGTGTCTTAGTTCTGCCTAAAGACCGTCAGACTGTGAGAATAGACCATCCTCTCCCCTTTTCCTTCAGTAAATGTGTGTGAAAACCCATCGTTTAGATTTGCCTCCCATTATGATGTCACAACGGGATCTGCTGATCACGTGACCTCAGCAGGGTCGACTTGTCTCCAGCTCCTGGTAACACAAAGATGTCGAAGGCGACAACACTAAACACTAAAATAAGCAGAATATGGGGCCTTTAAAATAATAATCATACTTGTTTCCAGCGCCTACAGGGTGTAGGCGTTTATCATGTTCTGTCAAACTATCACCTTGACCCAATATAACAACGTAAAACAAAGCACCAAGCGCCTGAATTCAACACTGATTGGTCTGTATGTGTGTCAGTCTTGCGGCTTGCGGCTCTTTCTGACAGACCCGTCAGGATGCTAACGGTTAGCGATCATACTGAAGAGGAAGTTGGTCTTTTCTAATGAGCTCAGAGAGGCTAAACTCTCTCGTTTGTAAAGTATCTGGCAATGAAAATGCTGCGTTCATGGTGTCTAAGGTGCCCTCGGCAGGTGTGCGAAGAGCTGAAATGATAATAAAAAGTGCGTACATGTGTGTGTGTGCATGAATACACGACACACTTCAGGGTTCAGGTTTCGGGGGTTTGAAAATATCATCACCATAAACAAAACCGGATAAAGATTTCTCAGAGATTTCAGCCCCGGTTTGTCCAGAACACGAAAGGTTGTCGTGCCTTCTGAAGGGAAATAAATCGTAAAGCTTTTTATCTGATGTTGCAGAGCACTTTGTTTTTCCTTTTCTTACGTTTTCTTTTCTTTTCTAGCAGCTAAGCTGCTCCTGCCTGCGATGGCATCCATGGATCCAAAACCACAAAACCAGAGGATCCAAGGAACGAAATCACTCCCCCGCTCACTTCTCTCATCTCTTTTTTATAGACACTCACTGCAGCACAGGCATAGTACAGTATAGTATAGTAAACATTATGTATAAACTATCATCTGAGTGCTGTCATGAAACATCAGAAACTTTTCTGCAGGGATTTGCAGATCAGATCAGTTTATCTGACCTCTAAATATATCAAACTTTCATGTTTTCCAGTGTTTTTGTTTTGGATCTGTGCATATAAATGAATTTATGCTTCATTTTCCTTCAAAAGTTGTGGATAAATACATAAAATGTTTTACTTTACTTACTGTAATAATTGTATCGATGCTAATTCTTTTATGGCAGATGCAATTTGCAGGCAGGCGCGTGTTGAAAAGAAGATATATTGAGTTTAATGTACTCTGCCTTTTATATTTGTGTCTGACTTATTATTTCAACCTAAACCATCAAACCAAGTAGTTTTGGTGCCTAAACCTAACCAACCTACATCTGAAAACTGATAATAATAATAATAATAAAAGAGCTGAGATATATAAGTAAACAAATAAACTAATGTTACTCCGCTGAGTTGTTCTTATTTGCACCCTGATGCAAATAGACATTTTTATTTAATGCATAATTATGCTTTTCAGAAGATTCATGTCACCACAGACTGTGGTGCAGGGTTTGTCCTCGCAGTGGAAACCTGCACTTCACTGCGTGTACTAACCTTGTTTTTCCTTCAAATGTTGTGATAACTATCATATTGTGGACGTACTGTGAGTTTTTGGTATCGTTACATCCCCAATAACGCCTGTAATTTCAGCTAAATGACAATGTTTTCCACAGTTTAACACAGCCAGGGGGAAGTCTCACCGGAGATGGGTCTCACTCGGACCTTGTAGCCCTGAACGGGTCCATCGGCCTCCTTCCATTTCATCTGCAGTCTGTCCTCGGACAGGACCGTCAGCTTCAGGCGACCTTGGAAGAAAGGGACATAAAAACGTCAGGTTTTAAAATGCATGTGTGTGCATGTTATTGTCTGGCCAAGGCTTTGCAAAGATCAAAGAAAACAGGCCGTGAAACTTTCCTCATCCCTCCCCGCTCTCTCTCTCAAACGGCCTCGCTTCCTTCTCCCTAAATCAAATCCGTCTCTTGTCTCGACATCATCTACATAATTTCCAGCAGGGGTTTCCCAACAAGCAGCGCCTTTCATGTTCCTGTCTTCCCACCCTCCGTCCATCCCTCTCCCAGCTGCCTCTGCATCCATCAAAGCACGCCCTGTCCTCTCGTCTGGTGGAGAAACAGGAACAGGACGCTCGTCGGGGACCGAGGGGTCGAAGGTCGTGTCAGAGGAGCGTCACAGAGTTACAGTGTGTCGGGGGTTTGTATGTACGATGTAGAGGGATAATAGACGGAGAGGAAGATGAGGCCGGGGAGGGGAAAACGGAAGCAAAGAAGACAGAGGAGCGTAGATATGAACAGCATGAATCATGGACGCATGACCCTCAGCGCTCAACAGATCCTTTTCTGACGAGCATGTATGTGCATGTGTGTGTGTGTGTTTGGGCCCCTGGAGGGTCCTCATCTTCTTGGGTGCTTGGCACATGATCAGATGGGGTCCGATGGGGATTAAGAGAGACCGAGGTCAAGGTCCAACAGACCCACTTACCAAAACAACCTTCCCCAGATATGCGGACGAGCACAGTCGCTGTGTTGTGCTCCCTGACAACAGCGGCCGGTTGTGGTCGTCGTTTTTTTAGCCCGGCGCTGAAATAATACACTTGATTGTTTCTTTTATGAAAAGTAGCATAAAGTAACCATGAAATGAATATAGCAATTGCAAAAATTAAAAAGTGCTACAGTGTGATGTGTTGCTCATAAACCCACGGTGGGAAATATGTTTTAAAATTAGCATAATGATTAAAACTGTATTATTAATCAAAGAAAAACAAGATTTTCATGATAAGTAAGTCATATTTGAGCTGACTAGTGCCGCCTGTGTATCAGCATGAGTAATCAAATGAACTCCTACATTTCATTATATATATATTGTGCTTTGGGGCTCCGAACAAACTCTCTTAACTGCACGCACTTGTCTTAAATTGCTCCTTTCAGCCCGACGAACGACAGTCGATCAGGAGGATCGTGAGATTTGATCACGAGCGTAAATGACGCTAGCGCTGCCATACGACTCCGACTGTCTCCGCTCCATTTGTGGGGGAGTTTCAATACCAAGAAAACGTTATGAAAGAGTTTAAAAAAAAAAAACACTGCAAAGCTTCAAATCCAGCAGACAAACAAATAAAAAACATTAATAGTAGAGTAAATGGTAGAAGAATAGTAAATAAACTATCAGGGTGAAAACCAGTTAAACACACATATTTGTATGACGTGTTTTGACATATTTTTGGTGTTATTGGACAAAAAAATCCCCAATAACTTGTAATTCAGGTGATCTGAGAGAAAACTAGACGGCAGGCTTAGGCTTATCACTGCTCGAGCGTTCCTATTGGCTGCTCTACAGACGCCCCTTCAGATGTGGCTGAAAGTCTGATTCAGGGGATTAAAATCCTGCAGAGGGAGTTTTCTGATCCAGCACTGGAGCATCTGCCTCCACTGCAGAGCGACCGAAACAAATGCAGACTCATCAGACAGTCTAACAGAGCGGCGACGCTAAAACACGAGTCAACATCATGCAAACTTCATTATCCTGTAACATCTAAGTGTGTTTGTTTGTTAGGTTGTTTACGCTATGATATAGCATGACTGAGGCTGTGTGTGTGTGTGTGTGTGTGTTAGCAGAGATCAAGTGGCTATAAAAAGTCTCTCTACCTTGGCTGTGGACGCCTGAGGACAGAAGCAGCAGCAGCAGCAGGACCCTGAGCAGGAAACTCAGCATTGGCCAGGAGGAGGATGAGGATGAAGATGATGAAGATGAAGATGAAGCAGCGAGGTGAGGAGACATGAGTGGAGCCTGGAAAACATAAAATGGAGTCAAATAATTGGCATCAAAAGCTGAAATACAGAATAAAAAAAGAAACCAGCACATAAAGCTAAAACAAGGTGAGCAAAATAATAATAATATTAATTTATTCATTGCACATGTCACAGGTACAAGATCTAACCAGAAGTGCACAAGCGGTAGCTATATACAAAACAGATATTACAGATATTAAATGATATGTGTATAATAAGAATAATGAATAATATACAGTCTGTACAATAATAATAATAATAAAATCAAGTTTATGTAATTTTTAAAGCAAAGAAAAAAGGAAAAACAAAAAAAAATGACTCCCACTTTCTAGATTTGCTGCTTTTCTTTCTTTTCCATCACAGCAAACTTTTGTTTCAGCCAAACGAGGAATCTAAACATTCAATATTCACACAATATTCATGTTTTATGAACCAAACGACCAATCCAGGAAATAATGAAAAATGAAAACAATAAAATATTCCGATATTGTGCAAATGTCCCACAAAGACACGCTGGATTCTGCTGCACCACCACAACAGACACCTTTTCCCACGGGAACTGTTTTATGGCGGACTGAGACGACAGGTGCTTCGTCCCCATTACAGACAGCTAATGACACACACAGGGCTGTAATATTAACAAACACGCAGCACTTTAAGAGGCCGTAAAAACCAGCACGCCTCCGTCTGAGAGGGAAACACTGAACGGCACACAGGGTGCTCACTGAACACCTCTCTGGATCCTCTGACACTCTGATGCTTATGCTCCAATAAATAAAGATTATTTGCCAGCGTGAGATTATATCGAGTGCAGCAGCTGTTTAGAGACACAGCAGCTTTTGTTTCCACTGCACACATCAGGTCTGGGAAATCATTTGCTGTCACGGGGTCATGAATCAAAACGTTAAATGACTGCAGCTCATTTTTATCATCATCATCAACATCCATATTATTATTGTTATTATTTTAAAGGCCTGATTCCAACAAAATCAAGCTAAAGTGTGCATGTGTGATTTTAAAATTCACTGGAAAATTACCACAAATGGTGTGGGAAGAAAAGAACAGAAAAGAAAAAAAACTGACATTTGTTCCTTGTGAATGAGAACATTGTGGAGTAAAACGCAGGCCGGACGAACAGTAACAGTCTGAGAAAAGACTTCAGAGCAAATTCAACTGTCCAGGGTTAAAAACCAGCCAGAGACCTCGAGCTAATTCCCCACTGTGTTTAACTAAGATGTATCCCGGCACGTCTGCCATCGCTGTAAACACAGACAGGATCAATTATCCACATTTTCCGGGAATGCAGGATACTGAAGCACTTTTGGAAGGAGGTTAATGGACTTTTCTCCTGTTTGGTGCAGAACTGGACGGGACACTGGACCCCAAATCTGTGAAGAGGATCTGCATCATTTCAATTTCAAGAAATGTTTGTTCAAACAAACACGACAGGAAAAGTTCAATTACACTTAAAAAAAAAAAAAAAAGAGGCCGACCTTTGACCTCTTTTCCAGTCCAATTAGAGGAGCCACGATATAAACATATAAAAAAGATATATATTATATTATATGTGCTCTGACCATAGTGGAAATGTATTTATTTAGCCTTTTTTAGATTATTTTTATTTCTTTTTTTCTTTAATTTTTTAATTTCATGTTGGTTGTTGTTGCTGTCCCACTTCTGTTTGAGTTTGTTAATTGTTAAAAAGAAATAATAATCAATATAATAAATATAATAATAATAATAATTTAAAAAAAAATCTGTTTTACTGCATCAGTTTGGATAAATATTGAATGAAGCCGCCATCTTGGTTTTGGAACCAGAAGTGATCTCTGCCTCTGATTGGCTAAGCTCCAGCATGAACCGCCTCTGATTGGCTAGTCATAAGGAAGTCCCGCCCTAAAGCCTATTTTCCTCTAAATGGGACCATCACTTACTAAATGAACATCCTGCTGTGTTGAAGAAGATTTGAAACTAGCAACTAGCGGGAAACTGTTTACTGATTCATTTTCACATTGACTTCCATCCAATCAGGAGCCAGCGGAGTCGCCCCCTGCTGGACGTTAGAGAGAATGCAGGTTTTAGGCTTTTTATATGTTACTTATCAATATTTCAATACCGTCTTTTATTCCTGTATCGCAGACAGTTGCTATGGACGCACGTTTAAGATAAAATAAGATACGATATTCGTTTATTAGCCCTACAAAGGGGAAACTTACAACAAATTTTAAATCAATAAAATGATTTTTAAGTCCGTAACTTTGGGTCAAATTGATTTCTTACTTTATTTGTAGTGGCGATTTGAGCTTACTTATATATTCATTAGTCTTTTTTATCTTACTTATTTAGCATTTTTCACTTTTAAAACCAGATACGCTGAACAGTTGTTGAATATTTTGTCTCATATTCTGTATTGTAAATATCTGTATTTTACATTTTTATGTCTTATATCCATATTTCTTCATTACTAATCGGTGCACCAGGCCTGTAATGTGAAAACGTACTTGGCAGTAAACCTGGTTTTAGGTCTGTGTGTGTGTTGTGCCCTGCAGCCCCTTGGCTGGGAGGAGCTGAGGTATTAGACCACCTGGGAACACCTGGCCAGTGTTTCCATGTTAACTGCCCAGATGCCAGCTAGCGTGTCGGCCTCTTCGCCCACTCATTAAAAACAATCATCAAAATACAGCCAGAATTAAAAGACGTCTGTCAAAATAAGATGCAGAAACACTTATTCATGCATTTATTTTTTTCCCCAAGCAAGGTGAAGCAGCTTGTAGCTTCTCCCCTCCTGTGGAACAAGCTTCCTGAACACCTGAGCTCTGCTGAAACCGCCAGCGCACTTAAACCAGGCCTGAAAGCATAGTAATAACAGAGCTGCATAACTTTCTCTTAATTTAACCACTTGCATTTTAATGCATCTTCTCTTAAGCTTGAACTAAATATATTTTCTTTATGCTTTTATCTTCTCTCTTCACATGAAATTTAATGTCTGTGTCTTGTTTTTATTGTGTTTTATGTCCTTGTGAAGCACTTTGAATTGTCTTGTGTCTGAAAGGTGCTTTATAAATAAAATTACCTTTGCCTAACCGAGCTGCTTGCTTTTATACACGTACATATATATATATATATATCTTATTTATCAACACACCCTCACACACAACTAATGTATCATTCACCTTTAACTCACATTTTACTTTAATAAGAGTCATTTCCAGTGAATCCCACTGATTTAAAGTAACGTCAGTGAGGTCAGTCCAGCCACAACTGGAGGACATGAAGCAGCGACACGTGTCTGAACATGCACGCAGGCCAGCGGTACGACAGGAGGCGCTGATCTGGTTATGGCTCTAGATTATCATGAGATATATCCTGTAACTCTGAGTAAACCCAGACTAAACCTGGAGAGGCAGCGTTCAGCATTTGTGCACCACAAATCTGCAAAAAAAACTGCAGCTCAAATAAATGATTCATCTTTTCAACTGTAACTTTAACTCCTGTAATATCAAACCTGTGTTTTTCCTATTCCAGCTTTTTATTCTCTGTTGTCTCGGCTGCTTTGTCGTGTTTATTAAATATCCTTTCATAGCGTGTTTCTATTGCGCTTTGTCACAATGCTGTCTAATGTTTTTTTACGTGAAGCACTTTGAATTGCCTCGTTGTTGAAATATGCTTGCCTTGTCTTGCCTAAAATGTTGAGGTTTGGCAGAGTAATAGTCTAAAAATGTTCAAACGTCCCAGACAGAGGGACAGCTGTCTCATATGAACACACATCCAAACATCCTCGTCGTCCTCGTTATTATAATCTATGATCCTCAGTTGCTGTCGGTGACCAATAAACCATCCTGACCATTCAGATAAAACATTTTATATGAGTTTCTCTCAGCTGCTGCAGCTCTGACTGACTTCATCGATGCACACAGCTTCACTTATTTGCATTAATTCACATTTCCGTGCCTCCATTTAGGATTTACCTCAAGACTAGACAGGAGAGAAACTTCCAGCCCGCCCGGAGGCTTCCCAGACCACCCGACATGCAGCCGTCATGTGTGTGACGTGACCGCGCTGCCACTTTTGTACGTTTTCTTGTGTTTCACAGGCGCCTGCTTGCCTGTCTGAGTTTAAACTTTTAAAGTCGTGTGTCATCTGCCTGCCTGCCTGCCTGTCAGGCACGGAGGAAGAGATGGGTATTGTTTGTTCTAGAGGATCTACCTGCCCAGAGGCCTCAGCTTTACTTATCCCCCCCGGCATGCAGTAAAGGTACAACCATCTAGAAAGGCCCTCTGGGAGTCTATCACCTCTTAAATTTATTAGCTTCTTTAATGCGACGACCTGCCACCTCTTCTGTAATCCTGCTAAAATGCTCTGAAAACATAACCTCCATAAAAATCAGCACTTTAATCTTGGAGTTTTTGACTGAACCTGCAGGAGTGCGTGAACTAAACGTCCAATCCACTGTCCACTTTAGTGATCAATGCATCATGTCAGCCTTCCTGAGAATCCATCAGATCCTCTCTTTCCCTCCATGCAAAGAAAAAACAACCACATTGCGCTTTGATTTCTAACGTTCATGCATTTCTGTCTCTGAAATTACAACATCCAACGCGAGAAGATGTTCTATCAACCATCTACTGCTGATGGTCTGAACTCCTGCTCAGCAGCGACAAAAAATAAGGTGGCTGTCACGTGACTTCACTGCCCCTGGAGTGACCTCACCTGGAAAAAATGACTCCACCATAAAGTTACCTGAACTCCAGTGAACCCACCCAGGTGGCTCACGGATGGAAGGATGAAATAAAGATGAGCAGCACCGGAGAATCTGACTGTGTATCAATAATGTCACGTGGATATAGTTGGGTTTATATGGATTGGCAGTGATTGGCATTTTTATTTCCATGTGGAAAGTTTAGCTGAACACTTACCGAGCATGACAGAGATGTTTAGCACGCACTCACCGCCAAAGTTAAAGTGTTATTTAATATCTGCGCACAGTAGATAATAATAATAATAATAATAATCCGATAAACTTTTAAAGTTTTAATTAATAATCAATAAAATACTGAGTTATTTCTATATTTCGATATATTCTCCTCAGGTAGAGTGTTTAACAGCGGTTTCCAACAAAGGAGGGCTTTGGAGATTTGACCCATTTCCGTGGTTTACCTGAGAAGAGAGGAACACAAGCTGTGCCTGACCACAGCCTGCAGCCAGGTGAGCTCTTACCTGGCTGTTCGGTGCGTCCTCGTTATTCCTCCACGGAGCCTCGGCGCAGAGATTCTCCCTCCAGAGGTGGGATGCCAACGACGAGTTCCGCCAAAGTGTGAAGCCAGCTCCCCACATCGGGCTGTTTCTGAGCTCCAGCGGCTGAAACCCGAGACGCGAGGCTGCAGCCTGGGCGTGGTGCTCCGGTCGGAGGCTATAAAACCCTCCGCCACTGCGAACAAGAACCAGTGCACCCACCGCCTCTGACGGGGGCTCTACCGGCAGGAGAGCATCACCTGGACGCAGCTGCCTTCACGGACAGAGGTGCCTGGAGAGCTGGGCGTCATCTTACACAAGAACAGTGCACTATTATATTATATTATTATGTATAAAACACTTCAAAACATGCTGTATAAACTGTTTACATCCATATCCGGTCATATCCATGTAAGAAATGGCACTCTGTCCTCTTTTGTCATAGTTTTTACATGTATACTTTCATATATACTCGTATATTCACATTGTACATAGAGGTTACATGTTTGTGCTCGAGTTTAAAGTGTGTGTGTTCATGAGAGCAAATGGAAAAAGTGGAATTCCTTGTGTGTGTGTTCACATACTTGGTGAATAAGGCTTAAAGCAGCCTCTAATCCTGGGAGTGTGTATTTCACCCTAAAATGGGAGAATTATTTGCACATTTTCACTCAACTTCTGCTGTTTGACTTCAAAGAGGTGCAGATTTTGTGCTAAATACTGTTGAAGCCTGTTTTACTGGCTGCTGTTACTAGTTATGGTTAAAGTTTTATTATTATTATTATTATTGTTTTGTTTTGAAGAGCTGGACTGAGGCGACGAACATCAGTGGCTCAAAACCTGTTCCAGAAAAACTCCCTCACTTTATTATTATATTTAATTCTATATTTAATTTAATATATCTAATTTATTATATATATACAGATATATATTTGTCTTACTACCACTTTATAAGCTGTTTATCCATCATAATATATATTTATCTAATGCAAACCTGTCATACAATCTGTCCTCATAATGTTTATAATACTATTTACTACATTATTGAATTATAAAGAGCAGAATGGAAGAACGGTAACAATATTCTAGCTGATATATTTTGAATATTTATTCAATATCCCCCGAATTTGATACAGAAATTGATGCAAAACAACACGATCCATGTAATTGTTAACAACGTGATTATATAAAACCATTAAATAAATGTTAAAGTGAATCTAAATCTAAAAAAAATAAAACATTTAGATTTTTTTTTAACATAATCATACGACACAACTACACAAACCGTGTTGTTTTACGTGACACATATTGTCGACGAATGTGAGGAAAATGAGCTAAATATTCAAAATATTTCAGCCAGAACAATGTGAACAGATTTTTAAATAGTGCGCCACATAATATACAACCTGTTAGCATCGCCCAGCAGGCTGCCACCGTATTATTTTACTTTAAACTGTACTTTACATTATACTAACTACATTATATCCCTTTATTTAAGCTACTTTTGTTCCACTTCAGTGATTTTTCTTCATACATACTTTACTGTAACTATTGTGAACATGAAGAAAAACTTGTCACTTAATTATGGCGCAGGACTTAAACTACACTATAATCTGTGACAGTGAGCACCGCTTTATTTCAGTCACCTTTGTTTCCATGACGACCGTGTGTGTGTGTGTGTGTGTGTTGTGCTGAACAACACACAGTCGTCGGCGTACAGGATGAGTCGCAGATTAGATCAGAGGCAGCGCTGTGCTTCGGTAAATCACGATACAAGCAAATTAACTTGATTTCTACAATAATAACACGTCGGCATGGCAGCTTAACTTGTGGGATCCAATGGACGGCAATTAAATCTACACCGATGAGGAAAAACAACACAGATATGTCATTTTAAAGTGTGCTTCACATGTTATTCATCACAGGCTCACTCAGAAATGATAAAACCTTTATTTGCTTCACTTTTTAATTCACAAGAACGCTGCATTTAGCAGAAAATCAGGACAAAAACACTCAAAAACCTCTTAAATGGCTTTCAACTCAAGTACTTCAGCTACATAATAGCTTATTCAATCACGATTAGCTTTGAATGTAGCTCTTTAAATTAGTCTTCTTGACTGCCGTGACGGTAACAAGGCACACCGAGGTGAAGTCATTGAGCGGTTTTCTTTTTTAAATAATGACTGTGATGGTTGGAGGCCATTTTGATTCAGTCAATAATAACCTGCAACCCTGCTGCTCATTGATTGATTGAAATTGATGTTTTCATTTGACATTCTGCTCACATGTGAAGTAGCTTTGATTAAAAATTACCACGCTGCCAAATGTCCCAAGATTAAAGACGAACCATAAAATCACATTCAGAGGGTGAAGTTTGCCAAATTCAAACTAAGAGCCTCTTCGGGTATGGGACTGTGGTTGGATAAAAACACGCAACGTGAAGAAGTCACTTTTAGGTTTACGAAAACTGCGATGTGATGGACATTTATTGATAATAGTTGTTATTTCTGAGCCCTACAGACCTCACTGATCTATAAAATATGCTGCTAGCTTTGATAACTCAGACCACAAAGAAGAACATCTGCAAAAACAGGAATCTGAGATTACAGATTAACCTCATTTTTAGACAAAATAACTTAATAAATTTGTCCCTTTTTTGGGGGAATCAGGCTACATACTTACTGAAGAAGAAGAAATAAAGTTATCTTAAGCTATGATAACACTGTTCCCACTTCGCAGCACTGGGATAATAATAAACACTTTAAATTCTAGCTGGTTTTTCTTTTAAAATTTCACACATGTATTATTGGTTTTACTATCACTGTTATTGTTCATATCTTCTTCTCCAGTTATTTTATCATTTGATCTTTTAGTTTGTCAGGTATCTGTTCTGATTTCATTTCCTGGATTGTTTTTAATCCTGTTCTAACCATGTAAAGCACTCTGTAAATGTGCGGTTATTATTATTATTGTTATTATTATTATGTAAGGACCTGTGCCACTTTACAGAATACAGAAGATATATAGAATAGAAGTGTATATTACAAAGAAAATAAGAAGATATTCCCACAGTGTGACAAGTATCTAGCGAAGAAAAATGACCCGCTACAATTCAAGGTGTCAAAGTATCCCTTTAAAGCGGAAACACTCCCTCTCTCTGTCTTCATACATCATACTTTGTTGGCATGTGGAAGTATTAGCTACACATCTGAAGCTCCCCTAAGGCGAAACAATCCTACCTTGTGTCAGTCCACAGTACATGATGGCCTGAAGCCATGATCAGCGAGGAAAACAGCTAAAGACTCTGTTCCCCCACGTTTTTTGTGGCAGTTTGTGTCCCAGACATAGCAGCTTTTTGGCCGTTTGGAACCGATTTGTAAAGGAGTGAGAAGTGTGAGGACAGTCTGAGGTTCACTGGCCCGTTTCCTGCGATGTCCTGTCAGTGCAGAGTGATTTCTTGTTCCTCGTCTTCGTCAGCCGCCGAATCCTCTCTGTTGTCTCCGTTCTGCCGCAGTAATGGCAGCTCCAGCTCTGGGCTCTTACTGTTGAGCTGCCTTAGAGATGGGCCCTTATCTGAGGGAAAATCACAAAATTCATGTCAGCATTGTCATCACTTAAAAGTTTGGTTTGGAAGGTGCAGGAACAGGCAGTCGATGGGCTGCAGTGTAATCCTACCTACCTGAAATCCTGTCCTATCAAAGACCAAAGTGCATTCACTAAATGTTTTTGCCACTAACATGCTCAGATTGTTATTCCCAGAGTCTGACAACATTTCAGAAAGGATCCCTGCAGAGAGAGACCTAAAACATTCTTGTTTATTTAACCAGAAACAGCGCTATTGAAGCCCACCAGATTCCATTGACAAAAACAGGGATTTTACCTTGTAGAGCATGTGAGTGGCTGGTCTACTGCCGCCTCGATTGGTTAGTTTGTTTCTGTGATTGTGTGTTTGACAAACATTGTGTTGGATCTGAACTGACCTTTTAAAAAAGCCAAAGTCACAAAATAAGACAAACAAACCAACTGTTCGACACAGTGGTACACGAGTGCATCCAGGTTAAAATCACTGTTTTTGTAAATGGAGACTGGTGGCTTTGTGCTTTATTACTGCAAATAGTTTAAATGGTATAATGAAGAAACAACAATAGAAAACACAACACTTACTTTTGGAATAATACGTCTTGAGTCCCACGTGCAATGAAATGCCGGACACACACACGGCAAATCCCAGCCAATTAAGCATGCTCATTCTGTCTCCCATCAGAGATGCTGCCAAGAGCAGAGTACACACCTCCTGCGGGGGAACACAGAACAATAAAAAGGAATGGCAGAGAGGGTGTATTAGATAGGCCTGAACAAGACCAGAACACTGCAGCACTATGAGGCTTCACAAGGACGTAGTGCAGCAGAGAACAAAAGCTGTCAGATGAAAAGCCTGAGCCATAAAGAAAACTGTACTTAAAAAGGAGATAAAACGGTACCTTAAAGATCCCTGATATGGATAAAGTGAGGCTGGAGGTGCGGGAGACGAGCAGGAACTCTGAGAAGCCTAAACCAAAGGCCAGCGAGCCGCCGATACTCAGCGTGAAGAGCGAATACAGGAGAGGCGAGAGCTCCGTCACTCGGAATAACTTTTCTGACATACTGAGGCTCAGCCCTGGAAACGAGACACAGAAGGAGAATCCACAATGAACGTCTCCAGGAGCTTGTTATAGGACTTGTCCATTCACGTTTGAGCACTTTCAAGTCAAATTGATTGCAGAAACAGCCATTATATCACTTTGTTGAAAGTCACCAGTGGCTAGTCTACTTTTACACACTGCTGGCCTTACTGCTGCCTTGATTAATTAGTTTGAGGTGTAATTGTTTGACTTTAGTGTTTTAAAAGGGATAGTTCAGATCCAGCACAGTACTTAGTACACCAACAACTCCCACGCACTATAAGGTAAAAACAACTGTTTTTGTCAATGAGGTCTGGTGGGTTTGAATAGTGCTATGCAACACCAAATCTATTTCTGCAGGGATCCTTTCTGTAATGTTGACACTTTTCAGAATTTATTTTTTATATTCTTATCAATAACCACTGTCTGTATATAAAGAACAGTGAAGCTGATGCTGAGGAGCCTTAAAGCTGCAGGGGGTGCCTCCACTGGCTCTGACTGGATGGAAGTCTATGAGGAAATGACTTCTCACCTGAGTTTATGGTCTCAGTCGCTAGCTTTCTTCAACACAGCAGGATGTTCATTTAGTAAATTATGGTCCAATTTAGAGGAGATTAATCGATAAAGCTGGACATGCTTAATGGCTTTTGGCTGCTGTGTGACTAACTAATCAAAGGCGAGTCTAATCCTCATCAATTAGAGGTCACTTTTGGTTTAAAAACCAAGATGGCGACATCCAAAACGCCAAACGGCCACTTCTTATACACAGTCGGCAATAATCAACAGTTTCGTCTTACTTTCTTTAGAGCTATATTGATTTGAGAGTAACCTGAAAGAGAAAGTAGATTGATCTGTGGTAATGATTTATGATTTTAAATGTTTCACATGTGTACGTATATATTTCTCACAGTATACACATTACACAGTACATAACACATGACCCCACTTATTTTGCCTTTACGTTAAAATAAATCACCACTGATCTGTACAGAAGAGCTCAGGAAATCTTGCACAGGAACCCGAAATATCATAATTATATATTATATAATCATTACTACAATTATTAGGGCTTAGATTACAGAAGCTTTCACTCACCTTCATTATACAGGAAGAGGGGAAAGAGGCCGAGGAACATGAGAGGCTGTAGGTGGTACATGGCGTCTATTGGGTTCTGAAGGCCTGCAGGAGAAAAAAACACAACATGAAAATTAAGTTTGAAGAGGCAGAAGTGGTCTGATTTTTCTCCCAGCTGTGTGTGGAAAATGCTGCACATGCATTCATCCTTTCTTTATCTTATTTTATTTTTTTTGTAGACTGCTACAGGTGAGGTGAAGCCGACCGTTCGACACTGACCCAGCTCTGCTTTCTGCATCAGGACCTGAGTGAGGGTCCAGCGGATCCCCCCGATGAAGGACGCCAGCAGCACCATGACGAAGCCCTCCAGGTTGAACTGGGTCGACTCGTATGTAAACATAAACAGACCGCAGGAGATCAGCAGGACCACCAGGATCAGGAATGGGTTCTGGTTCAGAGGGACACGAGACAGACAGACAGACAGAGAGAGAGAGAGCGAGAGAGGGAGAAATAAATGGAAGAAGATACTTGACGTATGTGTACAGTATAATATATCTAACAGAGGCTGAGGAAATGCCATATATTTGTTATATTATTTTGGGTACGATGTTACAGAAGGAAAAGACTAAACGACCACGTTTCACGTTGGAAAAACAAGAACTCACCGGCTCCTCCAGTTTGAAGACCAGGGAGAAAAAGAGGATAAAGAGCACTGCCGAAGACTTGGTCATCGTGTACCTTGAACGACACAAATAACCGGCTGAATACAACACTGACAACCTTAAGTTTCTCTCTCTTATACATCTTCTGTTTTAAAAAAAAAAAAACGTACAAGCCACAAACTTACAAGCTAATGGTGATGAAGAGGAAGCTCCAGTTGGACAGTCCAATATCCAGTGCTGTAGCCAGGGCTGTGCAGGAGACACAGGTTTTAAAATACAATCAAGTGCAATAAATTGTGAATAAGAAAGCAGTATTTTACTGAATTACACTGAAACCTACTCATTTTAGGCTTTAATGGTTAATTATGATATTTTTTTTAAACCTTGGCCCTATTTTTATTTTACATATTTTGGGTTCAAAATCACTGATAGGTGGAAAAACTTTTAAAATGGGTCCAGTAGATCGCCTCCGAACGGGGAGCAAACAGGCTACAGTGGCTGTAATTGAATCAACTGTGCTGATCAAAGAATATCCACTAAAAGTGCTTGTTTTCACACCAACAGGCGCAGATTGTTATTCTGACATTACAGAAAAAATCCCTACAGAGCCAGAAACAGGCGTTAATATCTCTTCAAACCCACCAGACTCCACTTACAAAAACAGTCATTTAACTGCACATAGCACGTGCGTGACTGGTCTACTGCTGCCTTCAGCTGCTTAGTTTGTTTGTGTTATTGAGTGTTCAACAAATATCTCCTTGGATCAGAACACCACAAGTCACACAATAACACAGACTAACCAGCTGATTGAGACCGTGTCAGACCAGCAACTCCCTGTGTAAAATTACTGCTTTTGTCAATGGAGTTTGGCGGCTTTGAAAAAAGGCTATATAACTGCTGTTTCTGGTTAAACTAATTCCAAAAGCTTTTATAGTTTTGAACCCAAAATATGTAAAAATAGACCCCAAGTTTTATCCTTTAAACTAAATGGGATATTTTTTGATATGACTCTTACTGATTAAAGACAAAACAGAGAGTGGACATTCCCTTGAAGAACATAAAACATGAGCTTTAATAAGCAAAACAAATGTGAATGTTTATGGTTAATTGCTGAAATGGTTAGGTCAGGATCTTCCACTATCTCTTCAGGTACATCACTGTGGACTTTAGCCAAAGCGTTCTTCACCGCAACCCTGATCAGTCAGTGAACAATGATAACAGCTGATTATCGCTCCCTTTTCTAAAGTCTCTGAATACTTTGTGCTGCCTTCTGAGCAGGCAGGTTAAGCTCTCACCTGTGGGAGACACCCTGTGGAGGTATTCTGTCCAGCTCAGGACGATGCGGGGCTTCCCCGTCCAGCACTGCATGGCCCGTCGCGTCAGCGCCGACAGGCAGAAGTTGATGGTGAGGTGGACTAGTGTCATGAAGAGGGGATAGTGGAAGCCCTGAGAGGGAAATGGACTATTTAGTGTCTTTATTTTACAAGTAAAATGAATTTCTGATTGAAAATTAATGCGAATCAAAAGGTTTTGGGACAAAATGGGACTTAAGTAAGTACGTAAAGTTTATTTCGTGTAGCACTTGTCATAGAACAACGTCACAAAGTGCTTTACGGGAGTAAAAGAACATTAAAATCATAAATAAGATCATAAAAATAACAAACAGCCATGAGAATGAACAGATCAGAGCAGGAGAAGAGGAAAAGATCAGTTTAAATAAAGGTGTTTTAAGCTGTTTAAGATCAGACAACATGTGTGGAGGGGCAATAACAGTGTTTTTGTGCAGGGGTTTGTCCTCTAATGCATTATTTTAGATATTTAAAGTGAGGGGCAAGTTATTTTCAACATGTGGATGGATGCATCTATTGAAATAGTATCAGGATTTAATGTTTTTTTTCCCAGTTATACAGGTGATCCACCCTGAAACACTTTAAAGAGATCCAGCTTTGATGATTCATCCCAGTGTGGAGGAACCAGCCGTGCTTACCTTCATCAGCCATTTGTTATAGAAGGTGATGCCAATGGAGAAGATGTAGTAGAGGAGGACTAATCCAACAGTGCGAAGCCCCCGGCAGAGGAACTGCACAGGGAAAGCCATGCAGGGCTGCAAAGACACAGCTAGTGTCTGCAGAAGGGCATCTCCAGGCTCAGTCTGCACCCTCCTAACTAGCACCCATGGTGGACTGGTGTAAGAGGGAGACAGGCGGCGTCTGCAGGGAGGGGGAGGGAGAAACATGTTTGCATTCATATTCATGTGCAGTGGTGCAGCATTTGAGCAAAAAAAACACAGCTAGCAGGGCTGTGGATGAGCTTCATGCATGCAGTTAGCTTTAAACATTAGTGTTAGCTTAAAACATTAGCGTTAGCTTAAAACATTAGTGTTAGCTTAAGTTTGACAGCCACTCAGCTAGCAGCTAGACCACGTCAGCTAATAAGACTCCCAATGTTAGCCAACAAATCATCAACTGAGCTAGTTTACTGTAGTTTTACTAGTTTACTACAGACAGCATCGGCTAATATTAACTTTAACACTAACTAGCTGGTTAGCTCAACAGCAGCTAATGTAACGGCTGCACTCACCAGATGGTTGTTTGGCTAAGTTTGACAGCTCCGACTGATTTCTGGGCTAACTATAATTATAACTCCATTAGTTGGCATTAGCATGCTAGGCTAAATAATGCTGTATTGATGCTACGGGGCCGTTAGCTAAGTTGGTACAGGAAATAAAAGCCGTGGTCCGTTACTATCACCGTGAGCAACTAGTGACAGAGTTCACGGTGCGTGTCAGTACGTGTCATTGTCGTCAGGCTACACTCTCATGCCAAACTCCATTGAGAAATCTCTCCATTTACAGTAGCCGTGTTTATTTCCCCAATCTACAAGCCACTGGTATTTAAAAAAAAAAAAGAACCAGCTCGAACCAGCATGAGCCTCCCTCCAATTCGGCATCAACACGAACCCACCAGGAAGTAGTGTAATTTAATATATTAAGACATTTCTGCTCTGATTGTCGTTGCTCGCTGCCGTCACCCGTGGGAAAAATCAAAGAATTGGCTGCTAGTACTGTTGCTATAAATGGCTACTTTTTAAAGTTGAGTTTGGCAGCCTCAAACCAAACTGCTGAGAAAGAAAATTGCTATTAAAGAAACCTACCGTCAGACATGTCGACTGTATGGCTGAGCTGACATGCGCCAAACTTTGTGATGTACCGTTAAACTGACGGTAGCTCTGGTGGAGACGAGAGAAAAACAAACAAACACAGGGGGCGCCATTTTCTACACATATCCTTTTCTCGGGAAATCACTTCCGCATCCAGGGAACCAGAGACGGAAGTCAACACAAACTGCAGGTTGTTGTGATCCTTCGCCGAGCTGCAAGTACGACTTTTTGCTCTAAAACGTGCTGTTTTGTACTAAAAAATAATGTAATGTTAACGCATGTCGCTGCTTTGTGAGTTAAACAGATCTGTCTGTGTGTGTTTTTGTTTTTTTAAGCAAAAATGGCGGATGAGGAGGACGAGACCGGCTTCGACGAGGAGGTGGACGACGGATCCGCCGGGGTCGACGTCGGCCACGGGAAGAGAAAGAGGCTCTTCTCCAAGGAGCTCCGCTGCATGATGTACGGGTTTGGAGACGACCAGAACCCGTACACGGAGTCCGTGGACATCCTGGAGGACCTGGTGATCGAGTTCATCACGGAAATGACCCACAAAGCCATGTCGATCGGACGCCAGGGCAGGGTCCAGGTGGAGGACATCGTTTTCCTGATCCGCAAGGACCCCAGGAAGTTCGCCAGGGTGAAGGACCTCCTGACCATGAACGAGGAGCTGAAGAGAGCCCGGAAAGCTTTCGATGAAGCAAACTATGGCTCCTAACCACCCTGTTTCCTGCACCCTACATTCATTTCTCCTTACTGACCTGCACACATGACTGTTTTTGTGATCTGTGATGTGCATCATTTTATAAATAAAGCAACTTACACATTGCCATTAATAGACACGTGACATTTATGGCTCAACATCAAACAGGAGGAATCAGCTGCAGGGGAGAGAGAGCACAGGTGAATGGGGTCAAACTAATAGATAGATAGATAGATATCACCTGTTCACAGGTAATGCTAATACTGTAAATGACAATTAAAACTAGAATCAAAGTGCAACTGGCACATCGTGGCACAATAAGTTTGTTCAGTCAAAATCTCAGCGTTGTTGTGCGGTTTATTTTCTCAAACAATGAAATAATTAAAAAAAAAACAACTAAACAGGCTCACCCAGGTGCATGCTGGTCCTATACCTGCCTACCTACCTACACAGCTCGTATAACGCGTGCCGTTCGCTCACAGATCTGAGTTTTTGATGTTCGTATTCACGAATGTCGTCTCCACTGTATGGAAGAGCAGGCTGGTGAGCCAACCTGCAGACTCCCTACTTCCTCCTGGTTCACTTCCTGTTTGATTCTGACCTTTTTTCTCTGCAGGGCTTCAATCCAGCCGTTAATCTCCAGTATTTCACAGTGAATCTCGTTGCACACGTCAGCTTGAACTGGTGATTTGCATCGTGTCGTTCCTCACACATTCAATATATATATGAGGAACACTAAATAATGTGGAGGAAACAAATACTTGTACCAACATTTAGACAAAAGTAAAGCAGTAAAAAGTGGCGAACATCAGTCTGACCTCTGACCTCTTTACCTACCGTTTACCTCTTTATTTAAAAGCCATGTTTAAACTAGAAAACAGAACCACAATAATAATCTAAGGCTCTAAATGACATTAGCTTCACCTTAATTTCAGACTGGCTGTATTACAGTTGTATTGATTAATATCATTAAGGACAAATGTAGTTTTCACACAAATAAGCGTTCTTTAACTCAACCAGTTATTTGAACTTAAAATATATGTATTTACGCCTATATTTTCACATTTTATGTCTTTTTTAAAAAAAATGTTTTAAATTGGCCTTAAATCTAATTAAACGGTGGTATTAAAGTCCTGAAAAAGAAAAACCCTTAAATTTAACTTGCTGATACATGTGGACACCCTGTGAACCAGTCTGGGGGCTGACCAGGAGTCCTGGGTTAGAAAAAAAACTAGTTGAATCAACAACCTGGTGTTTCTGAAAGCAATCCAGGGGTGGGTTTGGAAGTCTGTTCAGCACAAAACATCCCCTGAGGAAGGAGGCAGAAGTGGCTTCAAACAAAATGGACAAAAAGAAGAAACAAAGAGATTTTATTGATTCCTCAAAACATGTTTTTTACACAGACCATTAAATATGACAGACCAACTACCAAGTGAGCATGTCTTAGTTCATTTATTCTGTTCAAGCAAATTACTTCTTTGTACAGTGAAGTGGTTGAATGAATTGGTCTAAGCAGCAGGTAACAGGCTGCCGTTCTATCTAGACTACATCTAGATCAGAGCTTTACCAGCAGGAGGACGGGAGCTGGGTGGGGGGGTCGCTGATGACACAAGCCTGTAAACTCAATGCATAAACCGCATAATGTGTGTGTGCAGTGGAGTTCCTCCGTGCATCCGTGGGCTGTGTGCATTCACAGGCAGGCTGGGGGAGGGTGTAGCCCAGCCGGCGACCCCCCCCACACCTCACCCGCCGGGTGCCCTAGCTGTCTGTTGAGGATGTCTATAAGGATGGAGAAGAGAGGCAGGTGGACATGAGGGAGCGAGAGGGGAGTGTGTGTGTGTGTGTGTGTGTGTGTGTGTGAGGGGGGTGTTTGAATGGGGAATGGAGGAATGTCCATGAGTCTTTCTGGTTTTACTGCACATTCTCCATCATCTTGAGGAATTCTGGGAAAGAAAAGAGAGGTGGGACAGCGTTACTCCACTGGGGTCTTCATCTTAAGTGTTATTTGATTGCTGAGTGAGACTTACAGGCTGAAAACTGTCCACTAATATACAAAAATACAGCCGTGTAGTCACCTTTAAGCTCACTAAAACCTCACCACACCAGTGCCACACGTGCTATAGAGCAGAGGAAGTACAGGGACACTCTACGGCTGCTGTAAAATATTCTGAAATTGTGATTTTTTTCAAAGTAAAGTTAGGATTTTCACTGGGATAATTGTTCACATGTTCATCATCATGTACCGTCAAAGTCCAGCATGCCGTCGGCGTTTTTGTCTCCATCCTTCAGCAGCTCATCAATCTCATCCTCTGAGATGGACTCGCCGGTGCTGCGGATGATGAGGGCGAACTCCTCTCTGTCGATGTAGCCGTCGGCGTTCCTGCGCAAAGACAAACGTAAATAATAATAATAAATAAACACCACACAATAAAGGAAATGGACACACTGCAGCGGGGCCACATCCTGGGAGCCAAATCCTGCGTGGACGTACTTGTCGAACACACGGAAGCACTCCGCCAACTCTTCCTCGCTCTTGCCGGCCTGGTCCTCCTTTAGCAGCCTCACCATCATGACCAAGAACTCCTCGAAGTCAATGGTACCGCTACCTGAGGGTCACACAGAAGCCACATAACTGGTTAACAACGACAAAAGGCCCGATGTCCTTCCACTCCTTGTGGCACAATTTTACGCACACATTTTTACGCACGGTAAAAGTGAGCCCTGATCTGTATAATGTCATAATCTCTATAATCTAAATAAGAAACAAGAGGTAAATTGTCAAAACCAAGAGGAAAATTCCTGCTGATGCATTTAGGATCAGGCCACCCCCCCTAATGGCTACTTGGCTGTTACTGACTCATGTGTTGCGTGTGCGTAAAAAACTACTGATTGCGCAACAGGCAGGAGATTCACTGTGCCATCCGTCGCTCACCATCCTCATCGACCTCCTCGATGATCTCATCCAACTCCTCTCTTGTCGGGTTCTGGCCCAGCATCCTCATCACGGTACCCAACTCCTTGGTGCTGATATCACCGCCACCGTCAGTGTCGAACATGTCGAAGGCGGCCTTGAACTCTGGAGGAATCGGAGATGGCAGAACGAGGCTCAAAAACGGGCCTCACATTTCCGCTTCGGGACATTTAAGCTGCGTAAAATGATGGTGTGGATCTGAAAATATCTGTTTTTCTACAGGAGTTCATTCTGATTTGGAGGTGTGGTGACACCAACTCATCGTTTGGTACATTCACAGCAGCAAAGTAACGACACCCTGAAGTAACGCGTTACTCACCAGCCAGCATTTCCTCGCTCAGGTAGGAGCGGGCCTCTTGTTGCGCGTCAGTCTGCAAGAAAACCACTGTGTCACTTCATCATCCACTTTACAGGCTTCATTTTCAGGCTTTTTTTTTATTTTTTAGGTTGAACCGAGCCTTTCTCCACCACACCATCCCCATGCATTTTAAAAAACATACTAAACATACTAAAAACACTATAAATCTTTAAAATAACACCAAACTCTTTAAATAAAGATGCAAAACGCACCCATTTCTGAAACAACAGGAATAATCTGGAGATGTTATTGTGTTTTTTTTTAGCTTGTTTGTGTGATAATAATTGATGATTTCGCAAGTCATGTGTTGGCTGCGTCCCCAAAGCATTCCTGAGCCTGGTGAAAAGTAGTGTGGCTATTTCCGGCTCATCACATTAGGCCGGCTGTATATGGCCTGCAGACATCCAATCCCTGGGAATTTGTTGCCTAAGCAGAATCCCAGCTGACACCCACTCAGCTCCCCAGCTTAGCTGCCCACCACGATCAGTAATATCTGCAATAAATAACCGGCTAAAACACTAATCCTGCATTTATTAGGAATTCTAATAAGATAAAACTGAAGACTTTACTCTAAAATGCAGCATTTATATATATAAAAAAGTCAAATGAAGCATTTTGAAAGGAAGCCATGAGATAAACATGTAAATCTTATCAACATGCAGCTCAGCTGATTGATTTTTAGACCTTCACATGCTTTAATTGCTCAATCACTAAATCTCCAATTCATTATTATGGCTTAACAGCTACTGGCCGGTTGACTTGGACTAGTTTAACTGGTCACTTGCACGACTGATTGGTCTTACCATGTTTGCGGATTAGCGTTTCCCCCCCAAATATCCAAGGAAAAAAAGACAAGCCCAAAGGAGTGGTCAATCCGTGTGCACCCCAACAGAGAGACTAGACGTCAAGTGAAGGTTCAGACACACTTTAAACGGGGCAGCCAGGTCCCGCCCCCCGCCTCTCACAGGCCTCCAGATTTAGTACCCTGAACTTTTAGGGTTCTGGGGCCACTGTGAGCCAATCACACCTTGGAGAGGAAAGCTCTCGTTTCCTGAAGATGCAGGGTTGAGAATGCAAAAGAGGCAAACCATGGAGTTTTTCAGTGCTTTTCTGTGATCTGGGTCAAGGTTGAGGACAGAGTGGAGGTGCAACGTGAACAGATGAAGGAGATGGAAGAGAGAATTTATCACCTGGGTAGCCGTAAACTGTGGCTATCAGAGGAAGGATGGAAGACATAACTGTGATACTGTGAACGGATTCACGTTGAAAAACACTTCAAAAAAATCAGATTAATGCATTTGGTAACTCTCCCCATTCTGTGGCAGCTTTCAGCGGTGATCTCCTGAACTAACCAAACTAAAATCACACTAAAATCTTAAAGGAAATCATGATAACACCGCAGATGTTGCTGCTCAGTTCCGACACTGTTGATTTCTATTTAGTTCTTGCAAATGTAAGACAGTGGAGGAGGACGAGGACGAGGACGAGGACGAGGACGAGGACGAGGACGAGGACGAGGACGAGGACGAGGAGGGGGACTGGAGGATTTTTAAAGCACATTATGGCTTTTGTGATGATGGCGTTTCAATCTGGGAGTGAAACTCAACACCAGGAGACAAAAAAAATAAAAATGCAGCAGGGGGCCGGACCCCATCTCACCCACCCACCCACCCCCTTCCCCCCTTGCCTCCACCCCTTCAGCCGTGCCCTGAATAGCAGGCAAACGTGGGGCAAGCGTCGACTCATCCTGGTGCCACATCGCCTGATAAACACAACCCGGTGCTCCTTATTTGGCGGGCAGTTCCTGAGGGGGAGGGCCCGAGGTGAGAGACGGGACAGGAGGATAGGATGCTGAGGCGGGGAGCAGCCGAGAAGAAAGGGGGAGGGATGTTGCGTTGGAGAAATGGTGGGGGGGTCTGCAGGCTATATACCCAGGGGGAGACCTGCGTTTTCCAAAAGGGAGAATTAACTCATCTGCTCCGACTGCCACTGGGGACGAGCTACCAATGGGGGGGCGGCACTGGTTTCTTTACATTTCAGCTAGTTTTACTGGAAAAGGGAGAAAAGACCAGTTGTAGTTGAACAAACGTGTGTGTGTGTAAAGGGAGGATGTTACGAGTGGTGCAGAAAAAGTGTGTGTGTCTGAGAACCGTGAGCTGCAAGGCCGACGAAACGGGCAAACAACTGGACGAGACGAGACCCGTCAGGCATGCCGGGGGGGGGCGGAATAATTTGCAAAGATGAACAAGGAGAAAGTGGATTTATTTAGAAAGCACAGAACAGGGTGGAGATGATATCTAGTTCGGAGGAAGAGGGTGGGGGCTGGAGCTAGGTGGTGTAGCATTTCCGGAGAACCAGCAGCTGCCAGGGGGAAGGGGGGGGACAGCTGAAGGAGGTGGTCGGGGGGGAAAGTGCCATCGTCTTAAAAGGTTTGAACGGATATTTATAGATATCCTCACCAAGCCCCCAGGGTTTCATATGAGAAGGGGTGAGGGGTGAGGGGTGAAGGTATTTCACTTGCAGCCATTTTGACGTCCCAGAAGCGACGTCACAGTCACAACTGTACGGGGGTTTGGTAGCGTTTTAGAGTTTGCTCCGGCAGCGTGCTTCATCTTTTCTCTGACCGACGGTCACCAAGGAATGTAGAGGTGGTTTCATTACTGGACGTTCTCCATCATCTTCAGAAACTCTGGAGAGAGAAAGAGTGTGTGGATGAAGAACAATTCATTCCTGACTCTCCGCATCTGCTTGTTTTAACCGTGAATAGTTTCTTCATCTGCTCCATCAGCGTAGTCACAGACTGAAGTGACTCATAACAGCTCAGACCATTTATTAACTGCTGGTCCGCATTTTTGGTGGAAACTACTAAAGCTGAGCGAAGGAGCAAATCTCCTCATAAGAATAATTATTCTACCTGTTAAGAGCTGTGAAATTATATCAAGATTTAGGTCACTCTAATTAAGTGATTTGATTGGTTTACTTTACACTCCATCCCTGATGTTATACTCACATTGAATAATATTAGTCAACTGTAAAACATCTTATATACAGGTATATTATTCACAGGTGTGCTTATCAAGGTTTAGAGGAGAGGATGAGTGTTTGATACCACTGCAGACACACATTAATGCACTTTTTATTAAAATTATTATTCTGTTATGTCTATATTGTTCTATCTGTGTAAGTCCTTTTTTAAAATGGTATTGATAAAATAAAGAGAGAAACTCTAAATCTGAGCATTGATTATGAAGCTAGAGCTAGTTAGCTTAGCTTAGCTTAGCATAAAGACTAGAAGCAGGGGGAAAAGCTAGCTTGGCTTTGTCCAAAACCCCACAAAACATGCTAGTGGCACTCTAAACACATTCTACCTTGTTTGTTTAATCTGTAGAAGAGCTAAAGTGTAAAAATGTGCTGTTTTACATCTGAAAATGTGAAATGGAGTCTTTATGCTAAGAGAGGCTTTGAGAGCTGAATCGAGATGGCAAATTAGCATATTATCCAAAATGTTAAACTATTTCTTTAAACGTGAGGTGGCATTAAAGGCAGTGCCTCTAATGATCAAGTCAGATGTGAATCTTCTCCTTAATATACAGCAGATTAATATACTCCCTCATATATAAACATGTTGTCCTCCTTCTAATCAAGCTAAACGCTAAATATGTTGTTGGTGGGTCTGGAAGTGATGTTATTAGAAGACACCAACCCAGTCCATCTTAATCTTACCATCGAAATCAATCTTTCCATCTTTGTTTGAGTCTGATTCTCCAAACATCTCATCAATATCTTCCTCTGCGACTGGTTCCCCAGTGAGATGGAGGATATCTCCGAACTCATCCCGGTCGATGAAACCATCTCCGTTCCTGTGGGCAAAAAGCAAAATTTTGGTTTTAAAGGTCACTTTGGCAGTCATGACCATCAATCTTTTTAATAACCAACTAAAAATAACAAATTAAATTTGATATTTTCTTACTTTACAGCATTTCTTCACTCCTACCTAAAACGTTTGTGCAGTACTGCATGAACACTGTGCTGTATATTATTTGTATTGCTGTTCAAACCCACCAAATCCCATCCATAAAAACAGCGATTTTACCTCGCAGAACGTGGTTGTTGCTGCTCTGCTGCAGCCACGATTGTTTAGTTTGTTTGTGTTACGGTGTGTTACACAAACATTGTGCTGGAGCTGAATGAACCCTTTAAAACATCAAAGTCTCACAATGACACAAAAAAACTAATTGATCAAGACAGTGGTAGAGCAGCAGCTCCTGTGTAGAATTACTGTTTTTGTCAATGGAGTCTGGTGGGTTTAAACCGAGCGACATAAAGTCTGTTTATTGTTAAACAAACATGCTCTTGCAGGTCTATTTCTGTAGGGATCCTTTCTGTAACGTTATCAGAGACTTAGAATAATTTGAGCCTGTCAGTGGACTGGAGATGCAAATATCCAACAGTAGTGGGGCTAGATCAGTACAAAAATGTGTTTACAGCACCCAGAATATTTTGTTGTTATTGTGATTCTGCATTGTCAAAACTGATTGTGGGTAAAGTATCACAAAACATTTATTATTAAGTTGCTTTGTTGATGCAATATAATAATTATTGTGTCCTACAAAGAGTTTAATGATTTTGCAGGCCATGAAGTTGTTGCCTGATTGTAAAATTTAAAATAGTCCAGTAATGCGGTGTTTGCATTTGTCTTTATTAGTATTTGGGTGTTTTACTTGTCAAAGATACGGAAGCACTCTGAAAGCTCCTCTTCACTCTTTCCGGCCTGATCCTCCTTTAACTGTTGCACCATCATGACCAGGAACTCCTCAAAGTCGATGGTACCGCTGCCTGAGGAAGAGGAGGAGGAAGACGAGAACAAAATGAAAGGTGAGGTGACAAGAAGTCCCATGTCTGCCTTAAACAATGCCTTTTTAACAATCTTCTACTTCTCCATTTGAGTCCCAAATACCAAACATATCCATGTGTGAATTTTCTGTCACCAGTTTGTCGAGTTATTTTAAGGCACTGGAAGAAAACAAAAAGCTCCAGAACAGAAAGAACAAGTTCTCTGTGACTATGTGATCCTGCAGAATGACCCAAGATATAAGTAGGGCCCATTTCTTTTCACATTATTGCCTTTGGTTGTTGTTTTATTTGTTTATTTTTACTGGATATATATACTGCGACATGTGGTTGTGTGTCCTGCAACCAGTAACATATATCATATATGACATGTACCCATAAACTGTATAGGAGAGGTGGACGTAGCTTCCAGGTCTGAACAGTGAAGCCTTAAAGCTGCATTCTCTCTAACGTCCAGCAGGGGGCGACTCCACTGGCTCCAAACAGGAGTCTGATTGGATGGAAGTCAATGAGGAAATGACTTCTCACTTGATTTATTAGCTCAGTGAACATTTTCCTGATGAGTTCACGGTCTCAGTCTCTAGTTTACAGTCTTCTTCAGCACAGCAGGGTGTTCATTTAGTAACTTATGGTCCCATTTAGAGGAAAATAGATGATAGTAAAGGGTAGATGTTTTAGGGCGGGACTTCCTTATGACTAACCAATCAGAGGCGGGTCTTGCCTAAACCTAACCAATCAGGTTGTGAAACCAAGATGGTGATGGCCAAAATGCCAAATGTGAGGCCTCAAAATGGCAGCCCACAAAACAATAAATGACAGCCTTTCAAAAACCTAGAAAATTCAAATTCAACAAAAAAAACCCAATCAATGATATGAGTGATAAGTGATATTTAGTGCATTTTGACATGTCTTTTTTTTCTGTTGCTATATTTACTATTCCAAAAATGGACTTTAATAATCATTTAACCCATTAAAAGGGCACTTCACCAATTTAACACATGTATGTCTGTTTACCTATCATGAGGAATCCTGAATCAGCCTGAGAGAACAGCTGCAGTGTCTCCTGTAGCTCTGGAGTGAACTTTATTAAGTCTGAAAATAACTCCATCAGGGTTATTTTTTACAGAAGATCATAAAAAGCTATATACTAAATACTTAATACTAAATATAAACTAGCGACATGGAAGTGTAATAATAGTTTGTTGTCCTTTTGGTGCCCATTTGGTGACTGCACCATGATCTCACCGTCCTCATCGACCTCCTCAATGATGGCATCCAGCTCCTCCCTTGACGGGTTCTGGCCCAGCATCCTCATCACGGTGCCCAGCTCCTTGGTGCTGATGTCACCGCCGCCGTCGGTGTCGAACATGTCGAAGGCGGCCTTGAACTCTGAACGAATAGTACAAAAAGTAAAATCTAGGTGAAAACATCTGGACCTCGCGTTTGAATGTTAACAATCTTTCAGATTCTTTCAGATTTGTTGATCTGTTCCATCCATTTCATGTCTGTCCATCCTGTCCATGAGCTTTTTTCTGTGTAAAAGTTTTTTTGGGGAGAGTTTTTCCTTATCTGAATGGGACAGAGGACAGAAAGTGTCGCATCCCCAATTGTGAGAGCAAATAGAGCTCCAAATAACTCATCAACTGTAGTCTGAAAAAGTGGCACAGTGTTATCTATTGTATTACACAATATAAAGGGCCAAAGGGAAGAAAAATCAAGCCATTTCCCATCTCCAGCCGCTCCTTCTGTCATTCAGACTCAAGATGAAGCTTCACAAAAGACAGTCAGATGAGCAGGAAATTATCAAGTGTAATCTAGCGAATGATTGATGTAATGAAAGGACTGACCTGCAATCATCTCCTCAGTCAGGAAGGAGCGGGCATCGCTTTGGGCGTCAGTGGGCTTCAGAGTGGACAATGAATGAAGGCGGGAGGAATGAAAGGAGAGACGGACAGAACAAAGAACAACATCAGGCTGATTGAAATGGTTTAGTTTAGAGGCAAACAGCAATTACGGCGCACTCAAGGAGGGTAATGGCGTCCTCATCGGCCCTCAGCCACTCACACGTGGAGCATATAATAATTTTCCACGTCTTCAGGTCTATCAGCCGCCATAAGAGCTGGTTTCCAGCAGAGACACAGCACCTGCAGATTACCGGTGACCGCTTTTTAAATAATTGAAGTGTTTTGTTTGTCTTGCAGCCTTTGGTTTCCACTCAGTGTATAAAAGTGGTTGTGCCTTGCTCAGTTCAACATCCGCTTTTAGGTTTCATTCCAGGGTTACTGTATTGTTGCATTGCTGTGAATGGACTACTTATTTCAAGGTCTCCAGCTTTTACAAATGTATTTTCATAACGATTCGCCTAAAATGCAAATAAAAAACACACTTAAGTCTGATAATGAACTTTGAACAAATGTTTCTAGTAATACAATATGTGCACAAATGTGTATTTTTGCATGTTTTAGAATGAAAACATGCTATGATCCTATAGTGGCACACCGCTGATCACTTCACCTCCTTACAGCTAAGCCCTGTTTCTCCGTCGAGCCAAAGAGGCCAGAGACCGAGCTATCACATCCAAAGTGACAGCCAAGGACCACAAATAGCCTCATGTCAGGTAAGAAGTCATGTGTAATTCTCTGCCAGCTGTCTGCACTTGTTAATGATGGTTCTTAGAGGGGAACACCACTCCCCGTCTTTCCATTTTTACCAATCTCACCATCCCAGTATAACTTTATACTGAATGACATCACACGCTTGTGCTGCACTGTAGGTCCTACATTCAATAAGAAGCTTTCTGTTTTTTCCTGTTTTTAATCTAGTCTACAATGCAAACGAGTTAAACGACCATCAGTGCTTTTCCCCGAACGTTGTGTTAGTTTTCTAAGAAGAACGTTGTTGAGAAATGTAAAAACAACAAAAAACGACTTAATTTGAGTGGTGTTCCCATTTAATTGTTAAACAGGCGCCTGCACCGCGGTAGTTAAAAAGAAAAAAACCTTTTCGCTTGACAGACCCTTATCAGTATCATAACATATGGGGGGGGGGACCCAGCACCCAGCACCCAGCACCACTCATTAGTTTACTTTAAAGCTATTTTTAAGGGTAGACTTGGGAGAGGATTTGAGAGGGATTTTCTCAAGGTGAATGTCCCAAGTTAGGCAGCATGTCCTTTCACTTTACTCAGCTGTGAGCTTTCTATCTTTAGTGTCGCTCACGCCAATCTCAATATCAATCATAGGGAGTCCTGTGATGGAACACTAAAGCGGAGTGAAATCACTGTAAACAAACGGTAAAGAGGAGTTACAGAAGTGGAACAAGAGAACGGAAGTTTTCCAACAGCAGACAGGAGAATACACTTTTTTTCTGTCTGTAGCAACATCATAAAGATAAAAATGTATAAAAAGCCCCAAATAAATTTCCCAAAAAGTTCAGGAATTCCAAGAGATAAAACACCACTTGAATAGAAATCCAGCTGATAACCAGCTGTGCTGCAGATGAGGACTTCCTGGGTGACTGATCACGACCACCTCAGATAATAATCTCCATCTTCTGCCACCTGGATTTTAAATCCTCATCAGATGAAAACAAAAGCAGAGTTCCTTCTCCCGGTCGTTTCTCTTTTCCTCCCTCTCTGTTTTCGGTTTCTTACCATGGCGACCGGCTGTGCTGAACGACAGACACCAGTAAGAACAACAAACGTCTGGGAAAGAAAGTCTCCCTGTTACACAGTTCGGCACTTCAGCTTTACTACCCCCGCATAAGTACCCTCTCATCCCGATACACTTTGGCTGAAAATGATCAGGATTGGGCAAGAGGCCCCCCTCCTGATGCAAGAGACAGCCAATCAAATCCAACTGTAGTTTGTGCCCTCTCACAATCTCCTGATGGACATCCCCTTGTGTGGCACACTCCCCAATCCCCCATATTTAGATAACAGACAAGCGCAGTGACATTTATTAAAAAAAAAGAAAAGAAAACAGCCCAGGCATCAGGCAGCTGGAGGTTATTTTGGCAGAGGATCAACTGAGCATCTCGGTGCAGATGACTCTTGATTTCACATACTGCACAAGAACCAGGGTGCACGCGTGTTCACACACACATCTCATGCACAAACACACACACAGGGATTAACACCTCCCTGCACGCACAGATTCCCAACCCCTTTCTCAGTGTCTGTTAGCCCATCTATCGGCCACCGGCCACCGCCGACTTGCCCTTGCACTTCTGACACCTGTAACTTAAGAGCCGTGCAAATGCATTGGCGACCTCACGTAGCTGGACCCCGTCTTTAACCATTTCAGCTATTGGTGTCTCTCTCCAACAGCAACTAAACAAACAAAACCGTCTCGTATAGCCACAGGCAACAGGCATAATTAGTGCGTCAGTCAAGCCGAACTGAAGCTGGAACTGGAAAAAAAATTGGGCTGCAGACCTGTAAGATCCCATTATATCGCGCTCTCCAAACCTACCAGAGTCCATTGACAAAAACAGTGATTTTACCTTGCATAACACAGGAGTGACGGGTCTACTGCTGCCTCCATCATTTAGTTTGTCTGTGTTATTGTGTGATACGCAAATATTTTGTTGGATCCAAACAAACCCTTTAAAACACCAAAGTCACACTAAAACACAAACAAACTAACTGATCGATGAAACGGCAGACCAACAACTCTTGCTTAAAATGTGTGTTTCAGTCAATGTAGTCTGGTGGCTTTGAGCTATGCAATATAACGTTTACAGGTCTATATATTTAGGGGTCATCTCTGTAAAGTTGACAGACACTTAGAATAACAATCTGAGCCTGTCAGTGGTGCTTTTAGTGGATCTACTTTGATCTTGCTTACAAATGGCTAAACGTGACTGCAGAGGCTGTCGGGGACGAACACAGACTATTTTTTCAGTTTAAAGTATTTTCCAATCATAGTGTAGCTTAGTGGTGCTGACGCTAAAGGTCATGTGACTGTGGTGTTGCTCGTTTATAGCCTAACGTTAGCTTTTTACTTAGATAAATATAAAATGAATAAAACATGTAAGTATCACAACTTTGTTTGGCCACAGAGGTTATTTTGTGTATTTATACAAAATCCAGTGGAAGGATTCCTATTGGCTGTTTGTCCAGGCCACCAGGGCAATGCTAACTAACATCCCTGCAACACTGTAAATAGAAAATAAAAGCCACACTCACACATTTTTACAGAAGGGCAAAAGAAATAAAAGCTAGTCTGCACCACAGTTCATGGCAATCCATCAAGTGCTTGTCGAGATGTTTCAGTTTGAACCAAAGTGACAGATGTCGCCAACTGGCACGTCTACAAGACAAACTATTAATATGAACAGTTTTATTCGCCTGATTGATGCAGTCTAATATGAAATGCGCCACCTCAAGGACCCCTTTCCTCCTCGGACTGAAGGGACCAGTCAATCCCAGCGTCTCTGCTCATCAGCTGAGTAGACGCTGGAATTTTAAGCAGTTCGGCTTTGCAGTCTGTCCGTTCTTTCACTGGAAATCTATTTATGCCTGGGGTACTGTCTCATTGGCATGGAAACGAGAGCACCTGGGGTTGCTCATTATCTTCCACCAGGCCTCTTATCTCGAGATCAAACACACAAGATATGCAATCAATGGGAGGAAATGCTCACTATCAAAAGGTGACAGAAAATGTTAAAAAAGAAAATCAGAGTACATCTTCTTTTAAAACTTTATATTTTGAAATGCTGGACATTGTGTAAAGAAGATGTAAAGCTGAGTTACAGTATCGATGCCAGTGGGTCCCTCATGTCCATTATTGTCCTACTACAGACAGAAATAAAACAAAAGTTCACAACACAAATCTAAAAATTTAGTATGGAAATCACTTCACGCTCCAGTTTTCCAGTGTTTTTCACATTTCTAGTGGCATATCTCAAAGGAAAAGTCAACAGTTCTGAACTATTTCTATACATTCAGAGATTGTTGGAGACTATTTACTCAACTATTTCCTGGCTATTGCTTTTTTTTTTTTATTATTACCTGTAGTACTATTTGTAATAAATATTTGCATTGTTATACAGTCTATGGAAGTAACCTTACAGAGCAGTATGTAGATAAGCCCGGGATAATTGCTGGTTAATTATCACCAGCTCCACAGCTAGAAAGACCTAAAGATAGAAACTCTATGGATATAGATAAAACCAAGTTACATTAAGTGCCTGTGCTGCTGCCCTGATAAGTTCTTTATTGGGAGATGTAGTTTTTTTGTGTTTTACTTTGTTGAAATCGTGTACGCTGTCCCGGTAAACCCTTGGACCACACTTCATTTCTAAGAAAGAAATGATTACTGGTCATTTGCATCACCTTGCCTAGATCTGACATGAGGACTTTAA